>NW_028258325.1:12672272-12975303 GCF_053883595.1 Heterocephalus glaber | reverse complement strand
TGAAACTCTCTTATCTAATATATTCAGAGGGAAAAAAGGAAGTTCTGGTTAATCAAAGAATCTGTCTTACGGAAATTAAAAAAGTCCCTTCTCAAAAAGGTCAGAGAGCCCTGATATACACCACACATAGATTAATGACTTTTGAATCATGTGAAAGCAATACAGTTCACCTTTGAAACTGGGCTGGACATAATTTCCTCTTCCTTTAATGACTTTGGATTCCTACATTGCTTCAAGGCAGCCATGCTGAATATCAATCATCAACATACCCAGGGCATAAACTTAAAGCCCCACTCAGAATTTTTACCATATGCAGGGCTGGTTAACAGAGCTCTGGGTTAATGGAAATCCAGGTAGCAGATGAACCCTGTGTACAGATTTATGAACAGTTTCCAGGAACTCGGTAACTTAGAAGATTTTGCAACTTTACTTTTTTTTTTACTTTTAAAATAGACTATTGCTTAATATTACATTAATTTCAGAGTTAAAAGTTTGAATCATGAAGCAGAAACACAGTTGAGATAGTTCATAGAACCTCAAGACTTGAAAGAAATTCATAAGTTAATGACTGTAAATTTATCCATTTAAAGGTAAGAAAGAAAAGGCCTAAGAGGTGAACTGACCCTCCTAATTAGAGGCAGAGTAGGGACCGGATCCTCCCTCCCCAGGGTTCTTTGCTGCTATAGGATTCAGAATCTCACATTTGATTTTTCACTTTTCATTTAAGAGGGTCCAAAAGATAATGCCTAGAATTAAGAGCAGAGAGTTCTGAGAGAAGACTATCTCCAGATTTCAGCTGCCACAGAGAATTGGGATGAAAATTCTCTATTGGTTTCCCCTGACCTGCTCCTGACCACCGAAAGTTCTGTGAATGACAGAGGATGGAGACCCAAGCCCTTCCAATGGGCACTATCTGGCCCTTACAGGCCTGTTGCCATCTTCTGGGTGGCAGACAGTCTGATATCACACTTAATACAACAGAGACGAATCTACTGCCTTCCCCTAAATCACAATTCCAGCATTCTCTGTTTTAGTTAGCAATAAAACCATCAATCCTATTATCAAAACTGGAAACCTAGACCTCCAATTCTAACTCTTCCCTCTTCCAAGGCTACTGATTTTCCACCCAAGATACCTCTTGTTCTTCCCCATCTTTTCAATTCAATCCTGATTACTGGCACTGTAATTCCAGTTCTTGTTATAGAAATTAGTACAATAGCATTTCTCCCAGCATAACTGCTCTCAACTCTGACCCTCTCCTCAGCCACCACCTACTCCCTTCAATGTTCCCATTCCAGATAAAATTTCCTTAACATGTTCCCATCATCCTGTCATCCTTCTACCCACCCCAGCAAATACACACACGCACACACACACACACAGTTTCACCCCAGGAACACCATGCTCCTACGGTATCATACGTTCCTGTGCTATTTCTTACCTAAATTTCATCATGGTAGCATGGTAGCCTTCTTCTCCCACCTTCCCCAAATCATTCTACTTGACAAGCCTTCAGAGATTCAAGAAGTCACTCCCAGCAGAAGTGTCCCTGAGCCCTAGGGTTATAAGCATACCTCCTTTGTTTTTCCAGAGTACCCTGAATTTAATTCCATCACTGCACCTGTTATTTTACATAGATGTCTATTTTTTTTTTTTACTGTATTGTGAGCAACTTAAAAGTAAGGTCAAGACTACATCTCTTCCATTTCTATGTCCTTGGGATCCACCATATTCCTCATGTTCTCAAGATGAATTAACAAACAAGCAAATTAATTAATCAGTGATTCTTTCTCATCTTTTCTGCCCTTTCTGGTTAATTCACAGAGTACCATCTACCTGCATTATCCATGGTATCCTGGGTGCAAGCACTATTCACCTTCAAAAGATCCAGAAGAAATTGGCCAGAGTCATCAGCAGGTAGCTCTGGTGACCAGGCACATCATTTCTTTCTGTTTTTTAATACGAAGTGTTATTATTTTTTCTTTTTTTTAGGTGCTGGAATTTTCTTTTAGTTACAAATGCAACTGAATCATAAAAGTATTCCTACAATAAGGACGGATGTGTTTGGTTGCCTAGCACTTACAGATCACATTGAGGGGTATAACTACATTCTACCCTCAGAACAATTCTAAGAAGGTATTTGGAGTCAATATTGTCCCCATTTTATAGATAGGAAAACTGAGTCTCAGAAATTATTAAGTGGGGCGTGCCTCAGTTCACAAACTTAATTCTTTCCATGATTCTGGTCACAAATTGAATTGGATGAGAACCGAATTGGACAGGCACATTAGTCCCCATAAGGTGCCTGTAAGACTGTCTTAAAATGTCCATACATGACAGAGGAAATTAAGACTTATAAAGCTGTAGAGACTTGAGTTTACATGGCTACTTGTGCACTTAATAATTATGACGATATAGTGAATCAACTACTTAATCAAATCCCACTGTTTCCCCTTGTGAAACCCTGTGAACAGTGTTTGATCTCTCTAGACTCAGTTTTCCTCTTCTCTGAATGTTGGTAACTTTCATCATATGGCTCTGCCATTTTCTAGGCCCTGTCTCTGCTTTCAGATGGCAGATGGAGGACAGAATGTGTGGGAAAGTACACGAGCTGTTAATCACATTAACCACGAGTGACTGACATCACTTGTGTTCCCATCTATGGGTGAGAACTAGTTGTATACTTACTCCCTCAAGCAAGAGCAGTGAGAACTGAGGTCTAGTGGTGTTCCAAAGTGGGAGAAAACAAAATACTGAATCACTGTGGAGAAGTAGATACCCCTGAGGTTTCTTCTATATAGCTTCATGGAGAGGATTAAATACGATGCTCCACAGCAGATTGTATCTAGCATGTTGTAAGCATGGAATAAATGGTAATTATAGTTATTGTTGATAGAGCCAACACGGAAGTCAGGAATCGTGATGCTTCATTCAGTGTTTCCTCCTTAGCCCTTGGAATGTATTGCTTTTTAAATTTCTTGAACTTATCTACCATGGGCTAAATATCTTTTAGTAGTTATCGTGGAGGTAAACCAGTGTTTTGTGGTAGTACATTCCATTATTTGAATTATAATAATTTTGATATGAGATAGCTACTGAATTCTTAAAGAAGATATACAACATCTCCTAATTGAAAGGAATATGTGGAGTGTGGATCTGAGAATCGGTAATATTAGTACACCCTTTGCCCAGCAGGCTGCCTACAGTCAGTCTGAGTATCAAGCCTCTCTTATCTGGGCAGAACCAATGTAAGAACGACATTCACACCATGAACGTCTCATTCCCTAGATACCTTAAAACAGTAGGAGTCAGAAGGGAACATGCATTCTCTAAGTTATTTCATTCCCAAATGATGAACATAACTGACTATGCTGAACTGTTTACATTTTTGTCCCTGTCCTCTCTGTCCCCTCTGCATTCTGTTCTCTGCTGATTCCTAAGGCATTCAATGCACGTCCTGAATTACATCATTCTATTTCTTACAGGCATCATAGCAGAGGCTCAGAAACAAAAGGAGGAAAGAAATTATATGACAATGAGGGAGTTTCCCAGAATGTCTATTTTCACTTGTAGATCAGTAATGACATCAAACATTCAATTGCTTATTCTCTACGTACTTATTGCATGCTTACTATTTGGATAGCAAACTCAAGGAAGTATGACTTCCATCCACTTGCAAGGGTCATACTTAAAATGTGGTTAAATTTCTATCTACCTTCTCAAGTTTAAAATAGAAACCAAAGTACAGCCTTTCAAACTTTCTATCAGTGTGAACATCTCTGTTAGAAGTGACCCTGTCCCTGAAACAGCTCCTTTCTCCAATTTCATTGCCAGAGTCAAGATGCCCTGCAGAAAACAGCATGAACAAGATTCCACCCACCACTCTCTCCTCTTCTAACTTCTCCAAGCCCCCTACCTCCTTCTGGATCCCTCCAGACTCTTAACTACTTCATGGGAAGAGCTTTCCTCTTCTTTTCACAGTCTGCATGAATTTCCTTTCACAACGTATCCTGGCCTTCCTCTCCACATTGAGTCTCACTTTTTCCCTTCACATTTGATTCACCTAAATATGCACATAGAATTGGCCTTGGGGACACTCTCTAGACCTCTGCTGTTATTCCACAGTGACCCTGCTTCTCTAAAGAGCACGTCACCCAGGTCACACTGTAACCAGCTCTCTCGTTTTAGAAGTCATTCTTAAAGAGACAACATAAGGTCAAAGAAAGAGTCAGAGGTGTTGATTCTCTTGGCCCTGTCACTGGCTGGCTATGTGAACCTGGTAGATAAAATCTCCTTGCTTGACAAACTGTTGCTTTATCCATAGTCATCTGCATGAATTTAATAGTTTTCTTTAAATTTAAATAAAATTTAAATGCTAAAATTAAAATTAAATGATAATAAGGGAGGTTATGCCTGTGTGGGGTAAGGAGCTTATGAGAAATCTCTACCTTCCACTCAATTGTATTGTGAACCTATAATGGCCATAAAAAGTTAATATTTTAATTTAAATTTAAATTAAAAAGACTTAAAATCATCAAGCAGTTGGAAATATATCATCATCCATGAACGCTTGAAATACTATTAAAGTATTTTGTCTATGAATTATCACTGTGATGCATGCATCACTTTGAGAAACCTCTGAGCTGACTTTCACGGTGATCTTATCTCCCATCACTGTGGAATTCTCACCTTTTAGCCTTAAAATATGGCCAAATCCATGATGGTTTGGGTGGCTCATGTGAAACTGAAACTACAATGCACAGCAGCTGATGTTGGTACTATTTGACCTCATAGTCTGTTTTCATGCACAGCATGATCTTTTGCATCTGCTTCAAGTTAGCTCCTGAGCTGTCATTCTTCATGTGCTTCCTAACCTCTTGCAAGAAACTCTGGTGGCAGCTCTTGATCCTGTTGGGTACAGGCTGTTCCAGCCACTCTCCCATGAGCCTGTCCTTTGTATACACTGAGGCACTGTGCACACTGAGGCACCTACTATTGGCAGCTGATTTTCTTTGCTTCTCTGATGTCCCTGAAAGGTACATCACTGGTCATCTGCTTTAGCTGGTATAATTATCAAGGGCTCTGGCTGCTGAGTTCTGAAGTTCTCAGAAGGGTTTATATCAAGCCCATGCCATCCATGAGCTGCTGTCAGCCAGTGACTGAGTGTGGTACTGACATTAAAGCAGACCTGCCTCTGGGAGACACAGCATTACCCAAAGGGCCAATTTTGGCTCCAGGGATTCCCGATGGCTTTTCCCAACCTTCCCTTGACTGGATGACATTATGGGACACTTCCATCCAATGTTCTCCACCTCTCTCTTCCTTCAGGGTCATAGTTGCCCAGCACTCTGATGACTCTCACAGCTTCACCTGGCTTTTGTATTATTTTCTCTCTCACAGCTGCTTTTTCTAATAAACTTATTGCATATTTAATCTCATACTGATGGCTGCTTCACAAAGGATCTAAGTTAACAAGCCTGCCCCTCTTCTTTTCTGCTTTGTGTAGAAAAACTTTCTTAGCTGTGAGACACCTATTTTCTGACTAGTTCACTGAATGAGTAAAACTCAAAAAAAAAACAAAGTTTGTTCCTTCTCACCACTGCAGACCTGCAAACCTGCCACTGTGGAACAGCCTTCTCCCCCACCACATGTGTAATCTTGGGTTTTATGTCAATTATAATTACATTGTATTAAGAGAAACAGAAACCCTCAAAATGATGGATTACATGAAATAGAAGCTATTTATATCTCTATAAAACTACTACCTTTTGGGTGAATGAACAAAGCTAGGATTGCAGCTTCGGGTTATTTAAGGACTCTGGCTTTTCTATCTAATAGTTCTCCCAACATAAAGTGTGACACCACCACCCCCTTCCTCATGGTCCAAAGTGGCTGCAAGAGATCCAGTTACCAAAGAAAAGGATAGAGGAAAAAGGGTAGAAGGGGATACTTAAAGATATATATCAGCATTACAACTCAAGACTTCTGCTTACAGTTTCATTGCCCAGAAACATAGCTGTAGGAACATACTTAGCTTCAAAGAAGGCAGTAAAATGTATTTCTCAGGTGGAGTCACTGTGCACAGGGGAAAATGCAAATCTGTCAAAAGGAAGGTAGGGGAGAATGGGTAGGCAACTGGCAGTTCCAATAACTCAGCTTTCCTCTGGCTACTGTCTAGCAATAAGAACTTTCTTCCGTTCTAACATTAAAACTTGAATTCATCCAATTATCACCACCCCTGTGCATACTAGAGTGTAGGAAAGGTTAGTTTCTGTCTCACCGCACCTCCACTCCACTTGCCCACTCATTAGCCAGCCAGCAGCTTTCCAGAGTTGCAGGTGAAAAAGGAAGAGATAAAGGACAGAAAGTTCTAACTTTACTGACATGGTTATAAATTAGCACTGGGATTCTCTGTGCTTAACAGTTCCAAATGTTCTCTAACAGACAGTTCTGCAGGCCCTTCACAAATACGTAAGCTGTGTGCTATTCTCATCTGCGGCCCCATCAATGTGGATGTGTCAACACTGCTGTGGCCATTCTCTTATTATTATTATTATATAGTAATGTAACCCCATTGGTTAGCTGGACACATGGCCTCCAGTAATAAAGACCACACATCCCAGTTGACATTATCGTAATGACGAACACACTATTTCCAATGGGTTTCCTCTCTGACATATAAATAACTTGGAAGTCCTCATAAAAAGAAAAACACAGCTCTAGAAATCATAATCAGTGTAACAAAAATGGAGACACATTTACCAGCTTCTTTTCTGCCTAGGAGTTACCATATGCCTAGAGTCTGATTATAGTATTCAAGAAGAATAGGTATGTGCAATCCAGGCCATCTTTGAAGGGATTGTCTTCTGTGGTAGTTATCACAGCCATTTATTTCCACTCCACTATAAGCTTAGCCTCTTGCTCCTTGAAGTTGGGTATGGTCATGTGATCAGTTCTGGACATTAGGTGAAATGCAAAGTCATTTAACTGCTGAGACAAGGCTTTCTGGTATGCCCTTCTCCCACCATAGGCCCCCAAAATGTTCCAGATGTTCCAAACAGTGATGTTCATCAGCTGCTGTCTCTAAGTGATAGGAACTTGAAGCAGAACTCCTTGTCACTCACAATAAACAAGTAACATGTGCAGAACATAAGCCACCAATGATCTGAAGATAATATTACTATAGCACATTCTAACTTATTCCTACTCACTCTCCCCAGTTCCCCTCACCATTTTCATCCAAGCTGAAATGCAGATCAGGTGATGAGCCATCCTGGATCATGTGAACAAGAGCAACATCCCAGTGATACAGATCAACAAAAAAGGAAGAAGCCTATTCCCAAAGAATTCTTGGAGCAGAGTATCCATGCCAGCTCAAATATCTCTGTGAAAGAGAAATAAACTTCTATTTTGTTTAACATCTATTTTGTTAAAGCTAAATCTATATCCTAACTAATAAAATAGGCCAGTCCTCCTCTGACTTATTGCTCATTTTTTCATCCCAAGGAAATTCAGAAAGTTCCCCTTGTTCACATGACATAATATATCTCAAAGTTCTCTGTTCAACCAGGATATTGATAAACAGATTTGAATGTACCATTGTACTCATTTACTCTTAAGAAGTGTTGGGTAAAAAATGCTGAATGCTATTATATAAGCACAGGGAGAGACTTGGTTCCCTGCCCTACTCTGGACTTTGTTTGAAACCAAATATATTTAAAGATAGGAATTGAAACGATAAAATGATAGATTTTCCAATACAGAGCAAGTCAAGGGAGAAGCCAGTGGGGAACTCAATGTTTATAATAGAAACTGCCTCAGATGGGATTTACAAAGCATAATAGGTAGAACATATGTCAACTTTGTTGAACTAGCAAGTGTGTAATCAAATATAACTGCAATGCCTTAAATAGCCTATTTATCTAACTAAATCCTATACCAAATAAAGTCATTTAAGTAATATATATTCTCAAGGTCTTTGGGAAGTTATATACTTATGATACCATCTACAGGACTTCAAGTATTCAAGAAGAGAAACTCTAAAATTTAATTAAACAAAAAAATAGAAAAACAGGCTTTTTTGACTGGAAACTAAGTATAGTGTCAGGAAAAGCTTGATTGAACAGTTAAAACAATTTCTCTGTCATGTCTGGGCTCAGTTTTAGTTGTTGGCCTCAATCTCTGAGCCACTTTCCCTCATCCCACCCCTCATCTAAAGAAGAAGTCTGAAATAAAACAACACATTCCCTTGTTTGTCTCCAACACGGAACACCCAGACAGCCCAAAACAGTCTGGAGTTTCAGTGTAACTGGACTGTCTTAGGTCCTAAGCCCATTTCTGAGCAGATTAGGTAAGGGCTGGGCCATTTGCTTCATCATTTTGTGGTTTAGCATCCACTGAAACAAAGGGAGGAAATAAGCATCTCTAGCATTGACCAAGAGTTCCTTTTCCTGCCACATGTCAACTGGAAAGCATCCCCAGGCTTCCTCGTTGCCAGGTGTAGTCATGTGATGCAGTTCTGGCCAATGGAACAGAAGCTTTCTGTGACAACATCGCACACTGGACCCTCTCTGTCTTCTCCCATCTACCCACTTAGAGAAGACTCTAAAAATGTATTTACTTTCTGTCCTTGTGTAAAACTTTTTATTGTACATCAAGACAAAAACAAAATTTATTACAGGGTTAGAAGATAGCATTTCCAAGTTAAATGAGAATTACTCATAATAAAATTGAATAAAATCTAATCTTTACTCATCATTACATGAATCAGAATTTAACCTTGAACTTAAGAGTCATGCAAATCAAAATACAGTCAAAACTTTCAAAATGAATGATAAAATTTGTGCTGCATAGGAGCACTTTACCCATGAATGACAATAATAGGTTAAGGGTGTGAATGATGCATCTTGAGAAATTGTTCTATAGGTAACAGAAACTCCTTAGGTGTTTATCACACATTATTTTAATTAATCTTCATAATTACTTGATGAGATACATACCATCATTATATCCTTAAAAGTATGAAATCTGGGTCTTAAAAAAGTACATAGCTAGTATAAAGTCACACTGCTACTTGGTAGATACAGATCTCTTTGATTTCACATTTCACACTTTGAGTTATGGTTTTTTGAAGTGTGGCATTTGACTACCTGCTACAGACCTGTAGAAGAAATCAGAATACCTAACTGTGGCTCATAAAAATCTACCCTTTCGTATCTGCACTAGGATTCACATTTCTTTCATATGCTGGGCTGCAGAAAGCAAGAAGTATCAGTAAGTAATCATTTTTTACTCTAATTCACTTCAAAAAAATATAAATTTGAAGAAGATGGTTGAAAAATCCAACAATAGAGTGAGATAAACTGCTTATGTTAGCAGCGAACTGACTATATTCACAAATACCTAAAGTGGAATACCCTTTCGATATTGGACTCTAAAAATTTACAAGAGGGCAAAACAGAAAATGAAAGAAGCTGGGATCTCTGAATTAATAAGTAGAAGCCATCCCACTAGGCTCACCCACAGTAGACTATCAATCAGCAACAAGTATATTTTATTAGACATAGGCATTGAAAAGTTACAACTTATCGCAATAATCAACATTAATGTAAACAATACAATAATACAAATAATATTGGAAAGAAGTTTCCAAGAATAGGCCAGATGTTGAACATCTCAAAATAAGCAATGCCCTCTGCAGCCAAGGTATTTTTTATCATTTGGTTTATCTTTAAATAAAATGGAAGTAATTATTCTGCCAAAGATATCTCAGTCTACATACTCTTTTATGGTTTTTTGAGATAAAGTTCTGCTATATAGTTCAGACTGGGCTTGAATTCACTATGTAGTGCAGGCTGACCTTCAACTTGTGGTGGTCCTTCTGCCTCAGCCTGCTGAGTGCTGAGATTACAGGCATGCACCACCACACCTGGCTTACATACTTTTATTTTCTGAAAAAAAATCATTGTAATGACTTAGCCTCAAACCGAGTAAACAAAGCAGCAATTGCCTTTGTACTATAATAAGCCTTTGCAAACATGTCCTGCATTTTCATGTGGCTTCCTTAATAAACAGATGCAATTTTTTTATGTTCACAAGCATCTGTATCAAATAGGAGATGCAATTTAAATTTGCTCGGCATCTCAGAAAACCACTCTTTGTGCAAATAACATTTCCCAAAATGGAAAATATATTTTTCTAAATTCCCTTCACCTTCAGTTTTAATGTGCAAGCACAAGGCAAGGAGAGGAAAGCAAAAACCAAGAGACATATAAAAAGCAATATAGAAGAAGCTATGAACCAGTTCCAGAGGCAGCAAGAGAGGCCAAGGATAGTCGCTGGGTGAAGCCCAAGATGATTACTTCTTATCTGAAATAGAATACGCCCAGAGTAGAGTGAGATTAATATCAAAATCAAAGCATGAGTAGGTTGTTTTTTTTTTAAAAGTCAGGAATTGATATGCCAGATGACAGACAAGCATGAGCTCTGCCTAAAGAGCTCCTTCCTTTTCAACTGGAAAAATCCTATTCATCTTTCAGAGCTCTACTAAAATGTCACAGCTGTGGGGTAGCTTTTCTATGACAATTGCTCCCTACCACCACCTAGATTCTTCTTCTTGTTACAATTACTTTTTAAAACTTTACTCACCTTCCATAGCTTTTCTCATTATTATAATTACAGCAGAGTTAGCTGCATAATTATTTAAGGATTGAACTTCCTGAAAGTTCTATGGAGGCAAAGACCATCCTGACTTGATCATCTGCATTCTGTCCAGGGCCTTCCAGCACCCGGTAAGCAGTAGGAACTCCTTGGTTCCAATAGCATTCTGGTGGTGCAGTGGGCCTCAAGCAATATTATAAAAAGACCAGGCTCCTGAAAGGATCGTAACCCTACATTTTCCTTTATTCTCAATTTTGAAAAGAAAAACTAAAGACCCAGAACTATTGAAGCTTTGTCTCTTAAATACTTTCAAAAATCATCTGTTTCTTAAAACACTTGGAAAGGCAGTGGGAATTGTTCTCTGGCATCTTTTTCTTGAGGACAGATACTATTACATCACTACATATGAACTACATATGAAGTACTATCTCTAAAACTATGAGAATCAAATTGATATTGACCACTCCCTTGACCCCACCACAGCACTGATCTCATTTCCCTCCTTGGGTATATTAGTCAGCTTTCTCATTGCTGATACCTACATTTTAAAGGAGAGATTTAATTTGATTCATGATTTTAGAGAGTCTACTCCATGGTCAGCTAGATCAAAGACAGGAACATCATGGTGGAAAGATGTGGAAAAGCTGTTTAGTTCATGGTAGCTGGGGCGCAGAGCAGGGAGACAGTGGCAGGGGCCAAGGACCATAGACAGTGCTCAAGGTCACACCTCCATAACCACCCAGATACACCCAGAAATGTGCTTTACTAATCTTCTGGGTGTTTTTAAGCCAGTAAAAGTGACACAATTAAGATTACATGGCTCCACTCATGAACCTCTACTCAGTCACACAGGCTTTGTCATTTCTTCACCACATAGTGCTAAAGTTCCTTCCCCTCTCTGAGGGAGCTCCAAGATTCTCATTTGTACACTGGCCTGAATGCATAGCTCTAAATGTTATGGAAATGCAAAAAAAAATTACAGAGAATCAATCTAGCACCAAGTTTGTAACAGAGAAGCAACATTCCACTATTGTTTTTCTTTTTTCACAGTGCTTCCTGCCCTAAAGTCCCCACTGTTCTTCAGTCTTACCTTTCTCCCATTTGCCCCTTTATTTAAATTCATTTCAAGCTTTTTCTCAAAGTAGAAAGGACTTAATCATCTATTTCAGACAAAACCTCAATAACTGACTGAGTTTTATGTTTTACTTATTGGGTAGAGTCCATATAGCCTCGTTTGATAGTCACAAACCATCAGATCGGCACTATTTATCAATCCCACTCCTCTAATGAGAAACCTAAGGCTCATAGAGATTAATTCATTCTCTCTTTACCCTGAGAATCCTCACCAGTAGCACTTGCAGGTGCAGCATTTACCCCAAGGTAACTCACAGATTACTCTCCTAACCTTTACCCAAAAACTTTGCCAAGAAATATCTCACTTTTATTATTATTGTATCACTCTAGTATTGTGATCATCATTGCAAACAAAAGACGTCATTCTATTTATAGAATTCTGGGTTTAGTAGTGGTATTTTCATTTACAAAATGTAGTCTTTTTTGAGCTCTGAAAATTAAATAAATTCTGGGAGTGAGCAGCAGCCCTTTTTTCTTTCTTAGTTACTTTCTCATCTTTGAGACACAATACTGAACATCCAGAACTTAAAGGAGGAAAGGTTTATTTTGGCTCATAGCTTGTAAATGTTTCAGTCCATAGTAAGCTAGCTCCAAGGCAGGGCAGAGGGGCATGGCAAAGAAGAGTTGCTCATGGTATGGCAGAAAGGAGAGAGAGAGAGAGAGAGAGAGAGAGAGAGAGAGAGAGAGAGAGAGAGAGAGAGAAATATCGAAGATGAAGGAGGGAACTATATTCTTCTGGGCCACCCTCCCAGTAACCCACCTCCTCAAACAAGGCTTCACCTCCCAACATTAAATTTACCTATAAACTCATCGGTAGACTAATCTACTGATGAGTATCAGGCCCCTATGATCCAGTCACCTCCTAAAAGCCCCACCTATGAGCTCAAGAGGTTTGGGGAATGTCTAGATATAAACCATAACAGGGAACTTGCCCAATATCATACAGCTTATAAATGATAGGCCTGAAGTTCCAAGTCAGACTCCAATCGACATACTTTCTATGGCATCATTCTGTATTTCTACTTTCTTCTCTTAAGCTTCCTGCTCAACTCAAATAATGCAAGTTTTCCTGGAAAGGTTGTTTGGTTAGATGCTTAGAATAGACCAAAATTGGTTTATTACATGTGATTGGCAAGAAATTATTTATTCACAAAAGTCTAAGTCTGCTATCTTCAGCCAGGATATTGTAATAGACACATCAGCGGGCAGCTACTGCCATCAGGAGATGTTTGTGGTGATGGAATACAGAATAGAAAGGACATTTGGGTAACAAACAACCTTAAAGTTATCAGTCAACTTGGAAGATATTCTTTATTCTAACCAAAATTGCAACCACTTCAGAAGGTACTAGGAAGATATAAGAGAGCTGAAGGCATCCAAAGTCATTTAAAGGCTTTATGTAGAGTCCCTATGTTTTAACTCTTAAAACTAAATTATGTAATAATTGAATTATAAAAATGGGAATGACCATTGAAATGTAGTTGTTGTACTTAATATGGTCAAATTAGATAACCCAGAATAATTTATATCTGAGCCTTATTGATCAAGTAGATAAGAAACAACCATATTGAGAATGTTAATTCAAATATAAGGAGAATCCATCAGGACAACTAGCATAAAATTCAGAAGAGAATCAGTAGGTTAGAGACCCAAAACCAAGGGCTCTAAAGAAAGAACTTTTATATGGCCAGAAAAAATATTGACTTTGTGGCTAAAGAATTCCTAACACCTGGGCTGGGGATTTAGCTCAGTGGCACCATGCCTGCCTTGCAAGCTCCTGAGTTCAGTCCCCAGTACCGCAAAAAAAAAAGAATTCCTAATACCATACATAGAAAGAGTTTGGTAATATAACACTGGACTCTGATACTCTACTGCATAAAATATTTGTGCATTTGTGTGTGTGTGTGTGTGTCTGTGTGATTTTATGTCTGAGGTAGATAACCATGCTCACATCTTCTAAAGGTAGCTGTACCAAGTCCAGGCAAAAATCACCTTCATGGGAATAACTCTGGGTATTCAGAAATATAGTTCAAGTCACACTTCCTCCTAAAAAAATGACTTTTATGATTGAAAAAAATAATTATATCCTCTAAAACAGCTAGTAGAGAGAATTTTGAATGTTCCCAACACAAAGAAATGATAAATGTTTGAGGTCACAGATATACCAATTATCCTGATCTCATTACTACACATTGTATACATGTATTGAAATGTCATACTGTACCTGATAAATATGTACAAGTACTATGTCAGTTAAATTTTTTAAATGGTGTCTAACAGGACCTGATACAGTTTGCATGAACAAACAAATGTCCTCCATCAAGGATCTCCACCAAGGAGAAAGAAATGAATTTCACATGTGGATGATGATTCTGGAAACATTTTGTAAAGACAGTAAAACATGAGGCAAATCTAGAAGTGATTGCTACTCACTTACTGAAAAGGAAGGAGAGAATTTTGGCCTTGCTATGGAATTTTCCATACTAAGATTTACATTGACCTATCACCAGAATCCTGAGGCCCATGTACAAATCTCTGGAGTAGGTCAGCTCCCTGGAAACATCCAGGAGCCCTTCTATATACTATCAAGTGTGACAGACACCTGGTGCCTCTGAGAAATTCTCACCCATTCATGATTTTGAAGTCAGGAGCTAGACAGAACCTCTCCTAAGCAGAAACAGGAATTCTAAAATAAGTTTGGCACCAGAAATTGGCTGCTGAAGATTCAGTTTAAATAAAGAAAGAATGAAAGGAAGGAAAGAAGAAAGGAAGGAAAGGAAGGAAGGAAACACGATCACGGAAGAAGACCAGAACCCTGGAGCCTGTGAGACAGAAACATTATGGTACACAGATTAAGTGTGGTAAGTGTGGGAGAAGTGTTATGACAGTAACAAAGACATTAGAGCAATAATAATAATAATGGCTAAAGTTGATTTGTGTTTTACACTGTGTCTTGTGAACACTTTACAGACTTTATATGCACCAATTACATTAATCTTCAATCCTTTGTAATGGGATTCTCCCCAACTGACAAATGAGGAAACAATGGCAGAAATATGATCAGCAATTTGCCAAAGGTCACAGAGCAAGCAAATAGGTCATCTACAGAAGAGTCAACCAGGCTATCTCTGCACAAAATCCATGCTGAGAATCTCTTTGCCTGACAGCAGCCTGAAAACCAACAAGACTATTGAATCAGTGTGGCAGGAGCCAAAGCACAGGAGGATAATTGGCAAATTTGCACCCTAACACACACAATTCACTAGGTCCATGCTGTGTATGGTTCTTCCAGAACAACCCAGGGGCCTATAGCTGATGGAAAGGCAGAGATAATCAGCAATCTCCACTGGTTAGATGTGCTGTTTTGAAATAAGCAACAAAACCCATAGTTTTCCTGAAATTGGCACAACAGCAGTCCCTCCCATCTTATCATACAGAAATGTTTTTAATTCCATAGAAACTTCTAGAAATAACTCCCTCCCAATTATCACTTCCACAACATGCAGAGCCCAGAATTTTCCATTTCTTATCTCTTTTGTGTATTTAAACTCACGATTTTTATTTTAATTTCACCAAAATGACATTTTATCATAAAGAGTATCTCCATTTGACTTCCCTGTGTCAATATTAATGAGGGCATTTGCGTGTTTATTAGGTAAAAATTGGGCCCTGACAATCACACAGTGAATTCCAGACCCACAAGCTCATTCATCAGGACTTCTCAATTGCTTTTTTAATTTCTTCTGTTGACACTGACCCTGTGTGAGGTTATTTATAAAATCTTTATGAATATAATTTATGACTTAATTTTAACAAGTATTAGATAGATGTTCTCACTGAGCCCATGACCTGAGGTGGTAAAGATTCCTATCAGATAACATCAAGATTCACTTAAATTTCTCATCTTGTGGTTTCTATTATATTTTCCCAGCAGCACTAAGGTCAAATATAAATGAAATGAGAAGTGTCTTTCACATTAACCATTTTATATTGATTCCTTAGAGCAGAAATGTAGATCTTTCTAAAGCAATTAGAGTGTTGGAAAAACAAACCATCTAAGAGAAGACAAAGACATTGTTTATGTCTATCTACAATGATCATATTGTAAAAAACATGTCTTTCCAGTGCATGTAATAAATATGTTATTACTACAAAAATCATTGGTTACCTTATATTTTTAAATAAAAAACAGAAACAATTTTTAAGTAAGAGAGGACTTAAAAGATATGCTGATTTTAGGGTTCCAAACTGACCACAGGCTAAATGCTGTTTAGACTATACACATTTTTAAAATAGTAAAATGTTACACAAAGCCTGGATTTTCAACTTCTTTTGTAAAGACAGACCATCTAGCCACACTGTGCTCACATTTCCCCCTGGTCAAATGATAGGATAGTGCCTTTCTGAGATAGTTTGTGTACCCTTCAATTCGCATAACACCATCACTCTTTTTGTTGTTGTTGTTATTTATTTTGTCTTTTCACTCTCTTACACTATTTGCCCAATTCCCGAAGACTTTTGAATTGGCAAACCCTGATTTCCTTGACTACAACATTTTAAGAAAAAGAAACTGAGAACAAGAGAGATTAAATAATGTGTTCATACAACTAGGACAAGAACTAGATCCCAAGTCTCCTAACCTATGCCATACTGTTTATTTTCTTAGTGCAAATTTTGCACTTAACAATCTCTCTTGAACACATGGATATATGTATTTAACAATTTAAGGATTTCACTCTGTTCAAGCTGAATAGAGGAAATGCCTGAATAAACTATTCAGTTTTTGGCCAAAGTTCAAGATTTTAAACCATAATCTTAGAGATTGTATGACTCTTCTCCGAATTTTCACAATTAACATTTTTGTCTTACTTGCTCCCTAAAAGAAAAAGGACTTTTCACAGAGCAGCTTGTTCAAGATTATTTATAAATATAAAAACTTGCCATTCAAGGTCGGTGACAGCTCTGTCCAACAGTCTCAAATGTTTCTGTAGAAGGATATGGCTGTTTTTTGGTGTCATCAAACCCACAAGAGTATATCCAAGCAATTATTCACAACTTAATTACAATTATTTAGAACCTACTTAAACTTGTTCCTTTATTTAACAAGCCTTTATTGGACAGGTACCATACTAAATAGAAAGGCAAATGAAACCATACATTCACCCTCAGATGGATTATAATCTAGTGACAGAGTAGGATGTTTAAAGGAACAGAAGGATTTGTTAAGAATAGGTTCAGCACTCTAATGTCTCAGAAGAACACAAGTTATTGAAAGCTGGAAGAAAATTCTGCCTGGAGAGATAATAAAATAATCTAGGAAGAGAAAATGTTTGAGGTAAGTCCTGAATGACGAGCAGGAAAATTTTGATGGGTGAAGAAATGTCAGCATAGAAACAAAGGCAAGAATGTATGGAAAGGCAAGAACGTTTGAATGATAGTGAATAGAAGCTTAAGGTAAATGAAGATTACAGTGGGAGATAAGATGGAATGTGAGGAAGTCATGGACCAGGGAGAACATCCAGATGTAAAGAAACAAAGGTATAAAGTAGGGCAGGGGCAGGTAAAATGAAAAGAAAGTCAGCAGATTAAAAGATAACAGCCAAATAGAAAAGAATTGTCATATTTGGAAAAGTGACTGGGTTGTTGATTTATTTTGGAGCTTTTATTTGGTTGGAAGAGAAGAACTGAAATAAAGGAGAGGAAATAAAAGGTATAAAAGTCATCAAAATATCAAAAAGCAGCAGTGTAGCAGAAGGGATTTTCTGGGGAGAGACAAAAAGGATATCTTGGAGGGAGTCTCTCTGAGGAATCAGTGGGACACACAGAATTTAGGATAGTGGGCAGCAAGAAGGTTAATGAGAAAATAGAAGAGAAGTATTAAAGGGATTACCATAAAAAATTGAAACATAAAATCTTAGAAATTTAATGCAGATACTTACAGGTCTTCAAATGATAAGGCATTGAGCTTGGTCAAACATCATTGTTCCTAAGTAAAAGGACAGGCAAACTTTTTGTTCAAAGGCCAGATGGTAAGTATTTTAATTTGGCTTTGGTCTCTGTCACAATTATTCAACTCTACCATTGTAGTATAACATCAGGAATAGACAAGACACCAACAAATAGGCCTGGCTATGTTCCAATAAATCTTTATTTATAAACACAGGTGCCCAGCCTACAAGCTTGTTTGCCAGCCCCTGTAGCAAAATGTTTCCTTCACTTAACTCACAATATATTTATTGAATCCAATTTATTAATGATATAAATCACTGGAAAAAATGAATTGCAGAAAAAAGGAATGAAGCACATAGAGATGCTTATATCAGAAACTTTGTGAAATATTTTAATACATACTATCATAGCATATAACACAAAACTCAGGTAGATATTACTATGTCCTTTTATAAGTGAAAACTTTGGATATCATATAGATTAATTTGCCCAAGATCACTAGTAAGTAAAATATCAACTCCTGCCAGAAAGTTAAAAAGAAATCTGTCTCTATCACAGTTTCAATTAGATCCTTTTATTATAATGAAATATCACCTGTATCTGTGGCAGTGTTCTGGGTTGGAATCTGCTTTGTTCAATATTGATACGGCCACACTCGGTCCCCTAGTGGTGTCATGATCTTTTCAATCTTTCTACTTCCAACTTGTTATGGTTTATATCTAGATGTGCCCCTAAAACCTCATGAAATCATAGGTGGGACCTTCGGAAGGCAATCAGATAGGGGCATTAGAGCTGACTTGCTCTAACTTGCTCATTTCCTCTCAGGAAATGAGGCCTGGTCAGAAAAGGCAGATCACTGTGGGCAAGTTATATCTCCCTTCCCGGATTCTCCTTTGACCTTCTGCTTCCTGGCCACCATGACATGAGCAGCTTTTTCTCTGCTGTGCTGCTCCACCATGCTGCCCTGTCTTGGAGCCATACAACTATGGACAAAAACAGGAGCCAAAATAAACCTCTCCTGTAAATTTCAGGCATTGGGCATTATGTCTCAGCTGTGAGAAAGTGACTAAGACACAAATCTGTTTGTATATTTATACTTGACAGAATTGATAACTACAGATAAATGAATACAACTTAAAAGAAGAGATGGGGTTTTAAAAATTAATTAATATCTTCAGAGAAACTAAAGAAATCCAAATGTAAATGACTAAAAAAATAGACTATTAAGAAAAAAAGGTGAAATTAGGAAACTAAAAGGTATATCAAAGAATTTAAAGGCAGTAATATAAATTGCAAAAACACAGAGGAATAGACAGATAATTTTAGTCAGCTTTTGCTATGGAACAAACAACCCCTACATCTCGGATCCTACAATGAACATGTATTCCTTGCTTATATCACATACAGGAAGCAGTGGCTGAAACAGTGTTAGTCTCCAGGGGTTAAGCAAGCCCTAAGTCATGTTTATAGAAAATATAAGAGAAAAGTTAGAGACACAGGAAATCAACTCAGGACACTCAATGGTAAACTTAGAACAGTTCCAGGAATAAGAATAGGCAGAAAGAAAAAAAAAACAGAGGAAATGACAAAACACATTTTTAAAGAAGAAAATGTATGGAGCTGAAGAAAAAGAAATGTCTAAAATGAAATGGCCTGCTGAGTTCCCAGTAGAATATATGACAAAATGACATATTCCAAGTCAAAAACTGTAAATTTTCAGAATACTATAGACAAAAAGAAATACACCAAAAAGTTTTCTTACAGAAAAATAAAATTCACCTGTGATGAAATAAGAAGCCAACCGGTATCAGATTCATCAGCAACAAAGAAGACAAAAGAACTGAAAACTTCAAGGTGATGACAGAAATTAATCTCACTCTAGAATTCTATAACTGTTGAACTCAATAGAGAGTAAGATCAAAATTGAGATTTTTCATTAAAATTTGTAGAATTAATTTTTAAATTTTTTCTGGGTAGATACAGTGTATTTTGAATATGTAATAGTCTTTTCTTTAAGCAATAAGTAAAAATAGGAATGAAAATATTCATTCATTCTAAAATTCATAGGAATTTATTAAACAAACATAAGATCCATATAAATAAAGAAAATACTGAAGTACCAAAAAAAAAATAGAAATATATTGAAAGATACACCATCACTCTTGGGTGAGAAGAGTTACTATAAAAACATTCAGTATCTTAAAATTAATATATGAATGTAACTCAGTTTACATTCCAAGAAGGCTAAGCCAATCAGATACCAGAACATACAAAAACGTTTTAATGAAATAAAGATGATATTGACATAGGAAAAAAAGAATAACTAGTCTGGTGATATATAAAAATTTAATACAAAACAAATACAGTGGTTTAATTCAGATAATAACTTGCTTATAAATAAAATTAGCAAAACTGGTTAAAAAGACAAAATATTGCAAGAAGATTGAGGAGATGAAATGTTCAAACTAAGAGTAAGAGATTCTGTTAAATGACAGTAAGGAAGCCAGAATATATTTAGGAAGTTTAAAAAAAGACAGAGATATTTTTCTACATTTTTTTAATTTGTATATGACAAAAGATGATACCAATAGTTAATTTATAAATGATCAGAAATTTTTGTAATGCAGAAGCAATGTCTATCATATTCAAAGAGCTCTTATTGACAAGAAAAAGAATTAGACACATAAATGGTCAAAGGACCTGAATAGACATTTCATTAAAAAAGCAAATCCAAATACACCTTCCCAAATTTTTTAAATATTCAAACTTAACACCCAGAAAAAAATAATTCAGTTCACACTCTCATCAAACTAACAAAAATCAAAAGGAGCTATAATACCTATTTTTATGATAATGTAAGGAAAATAGAACTTTATTAAGTTGCTGGTATAATTATAAAATGTTATAGATTTTGGGGGGAAACAATGATATCTACTAAAATTAAAAATCCACAAATCTTCTGTTTGAAACCTCACTCCTGGAATTGTCCCAGAATTACAAATGCATGATGATATGTATAAAATGTTGCCTTCTGCAGTTTTATTTGTACTGGTAAAAATTGAAATCAATGTAAACACCCATTCACAATGGCTGAATGGTGCCTTTACATTCTGGGATAGTATGTAGCAACCAAGAATGAAATAGAAATATTCCAATTGATTTGGAGGTTTTTTATGAAATAGTATTGAGATAAAAGAGTGTGCCTAGAGTGAGTTGTATGCTGGAGAAAGAATGAACCTAAAGAAAATATGTTCCCATCAGACCATAAGAACTTCCACTGCCATGCTAATTAGTTTAAATACTTTGTGAATCACAAGATAAAAATAAAAGATAAGCCCTTAAAAATCTATGGTATCCCAATTAATCTAAGGCAATCTTGACTTTTTTATCTTATCTTTCTATTTTTTTGTTATGCCTTCCTCACTTTGTAGATATTCTAATGTAAGCAGCAAGACCCTTCTGTGGAAAAATAAATACAGTACATAAAGAGATATGGACAACTGGTATGTGTAGCTAAGTAATCATTGTACTAATATCCCTAAAATAAAATGTGACCAATTCAGGCATATATTCTCTAGAAGAAACTGTTTTCCAAATATGCTACATTGTTCTTTTGATAATTTGATTGTGGTGACAGGTCATTCAGGCTATAATTGGCTTTAATTAGCCTTCCTAGAGCTGTAATATTCTTTAACTACATGCACACTGTCAAGAAAAGCAGGAAAGGAGGGAGAAGGGAAGGGAGGGAGGGGTGGTGGGAGGTTGGTTCATTTTCTACCTTTTTCAAAATGCCAGATAAATTGTTTTCAACCTGTCTTACAAGCAAATGCCCCACTTTCAGTATAAATGAGGGGAAATATGTCACCATGACAGCTCTTAGAGAGAAATAGCTGATCCCTTCAACAACGGACAATGAACTCAATTCTGTCTTTTGTACAATAATGTGTGGTTTCCAGGGCCCAGAGAGGAGAAAAATTGCCAGCATTCCCTCCCCAGAATCTCTTGCTAAAATATTATTTGGAATACTGCAAGAAATGAAGGAAAGTTTGTACAAATCAACCAAATATATTTAAAGATGCAAATGTTTTGTTTCACTAGGCAGACAGGGACTTTATGTATACACGTGTCATATATTCCAACAAGTAGGAATAGTAAGGCAATTTCTGACTTAAGATAACCATCTACATATTTAAATGTTATCTAGAACACAATATTACTGTTTAAATCCAGGATTTTTCAGTCATATTGAGTCATTTCAGAAGTTCCAGCCTCTGAAAAGCCATTGGCACCCCAGCAGAGATGGAATCAGAAACTGGCTGGGAAGCTGATCTCTAAGGTTCTTTCAGTCACTGAAATTCCAGGATTGAGTTTTTAAAAATAATGACAGGAATTAATCAAGATCGTCCCTGGGACCACTCTATCACAAGTTTCACAGTTCTATTTTCCTTCCTCCCATACACAATCCCTCTCAAACTACAGATGGTAAACAGATATGCTCGTGACTACAGTCCCCAAATCCTCCTTGGCTTAAGTAAAGTTAAGACATGGGCATGGTTGTAAATGCATGGAGTTGGGAGAGGAGCCATCGCTCTCCCCCTACTCTCACCCCCTAGCCTGAGTACCTCTGTCTGAGCAGGTTATATTCAAACCCTCATCCTCAACATCACTGGTGGTCTTCAGGGACAAAAAGGACAACATTTAGCCCATTGATTTTGAATATTGAATAAAAACCTCCACATATGAACTTCCAATGGTTTCCAATTGGGGCAGCTATGTCTGTCTTCGGGGAAAAAAATTATTTTAATGATTTTTCTTTACATGGAATGGAACTCTGCCACTCTATTCACGACTTATTGCAAAACTTTTCTACATTTATTCAACACAAAGCTACTCAATTGCTTGACTTTCTCTTTTAATTCTATTTCTATCCCTTGAGATAATACAGAGTAAGAGTAATCCTTTTTCCATATTGCAGCCTTTGTATAATATTAGTCTCAGTATCCTACAAACACATCTTTGTTTTCAATACACATTCCCAATTCCTTGAAAAGTTCCTCCTTATCAATGGTTTCAAATTGCTTCACCAACCTGCTACTCTCCTGTGAATATTCTCAAAACTTTCTATGTTGTTGTTAACCTGTGGAATTGAAAACTGAATATAATACTCAGAAATGGACTAAATAGCTCAGGGTAAAAGAGAAACATCTTGTTTACTTTAAAATTTATGCTTCCAATATGGCTACCAGAGATCACATTAGCTTTGTAGAAATTACATAACATTATAGGGTTTGTGTAAATAACAATGCTTTCTATTCTTGAAAATGAGAAAAAAAATTAATATTCTCATCATACATTCTAAAAAAGATAAAGATTTTAGGTACTGAATATGCTAATTAATTCAATGTAGCCATTCCACACACACTGTGTGTGTGCTAAGAAATCATACTTCCTTAATCCCATACCGTGCAGATAAATTTGGAAACTTAAATACATGACTCTATATTTGTTTCAAGTATGCTTTTCTTCTCAGATGTCCATTCTCTGAATCTGCCCTCTTCAAACTACAATCACAATGAAGAATCCCTTCTACCAACTGCTTGAAACCTTATCCATAGCCTCTTAAAGAACCTGTTGCTGCAGACATACTGAGTAAATGGCTTTTCTCTTCTGTGTATTCTTCCTTCTTCCTTACTTATCTCAATGAATGGCACCATCACCAACATTATGAGTTTTCCAGGCTAATAATCTAGAAGGAATCCTTGACTCTCCCTCCTTTTCCCCCCCTACATTCAACCAGCCCAGTCTTGTGAGGCTACCTCCAAAATATCTCTAGAAAGATATTCATCATGGTCCTTTTCAGACAAAGTCTTTTCATTTTCAAACACAGAAACAGACACTTTATCTTCCTTTCTACAATTTCTTCTGTACAGTCCAAATTCAACATTTCCCCTCCCTGCTTAAAACCTTTCTACAGCTTTTTACTGACCTAAATCATTAACCTGGCTCCTAAAACTTTTGATCTGGTCCTTAATTTCTTCTTCAATCTCAATGATCACTACATGTATACAGTATTCTTCATTTATCCCAGTCTCCATGAAAATATGCTCATGTTATTCCTGCTAATTTGAACATTCTCTGACCTCACTTCTTCAGCCAGTCAAATATCAAAGCTTTCACTTTTCTTTTTCTGTCAGAAGTTTCCACTGGCCACACCCTCAGAAATGGTCCAGGTGCCCTTCTCTGTGAGTTCCACTGGAAGACCTACCACATAGTTTGGTAGCTGATTACTTTCATTCTCTCCATTCTCTTCTTTCATCATCACATCTCCTATTGCCAAATGTAAATCTCCTCCTTTACTTTTGTGAGGACCCTATGATGACACTGAGCCTACCTGAATAATCCAGAATAATCTCTCCCTGCCAAGAACCTTTACCACATCTGTTAAGGTCCTTTTACCATGTAAGATATATCTACAGCTTCTGGAGTGTAGGATGTGGACTCCTTTGGGGCAGGGGTTTATTATTCAGTCTGGCACTTGAAGTGAAGTTTAAGAAGCAGAGAGAGTAGAGCACTGTGGGCTGAAAGAAAAACAGCACAGGCAAAGCCCAAAATGAGGAGCACAGTGCACTTAGCTCCTGAAAGAAGACAGTGTGGGTAGAACCCAGGCAACAGAAGATGTTGTGAGATAAGACTGGAGATGTAAGAATGGGCCAGATGGTGGAGAGGCTTGTTGCCATGTTGAGAATTTATTTCCAATCACAACAGTAATGGGAAGCCACTGCAGTCATCATGCACTGGGAGTGATAGAGTCAGATTTATGTATTTTTAGATGTCTCTGGCTTCAGTGTGAAGAATGGATTGGAGGTGCCAAGGGTGGGAGTGAAGAAAAATTTCATTTACATTCCTGGGAAATGTCTGAACATACTTTCACAATTCTAAGCATCTCATGTGACCTGCACTATTATCAAGAACACTACTACTTGATCATCAAATTTCCTTAAACATGTTATGATATACATAGTTCAAATGCTTCATCTCTACCCAATGCCATTCTGTGTGGAGGCAAGTGAAATGACTAAGGCTTAAACAGTGATTCACCCAAATAGAAATGTAGCCAAAGTAGCCAAAACTAGACTCTTGACTCCCAATCCAGGACTTTTAGACTAGCGTTGCTTTTTCCCCTAAAAATGTACCTTTTTAAAGACCCAGTTTTCATAATGAAAATGGGTTTTTTCCTTATGACTTGTTAAACTGTATCTCCCTTTTCCATTTTATAGATAGGAAAGTAGATGTTAATGAAATAATTAGTTTAGTCATAAGAGCTGACCATCACTACAGTCATAGTATCACTTTAGAACATTCTGCCAGAACATGGCTCATTCACTGGTTGAAGAAAGAAAAGTAACTCCCCAGAGGTAGTTTTCATTTGCAGGTAGAGAAATGGGGACAGCTCTCTGCTTGTAAGTTGGTTTGGAAAAAAAAAAATCTCTGAGCCTGTTACCTTATCTTTCCCTTCAGCAGGCTCCTTGCTGCTCCCTATTCAGTGTAACAGACCATTAAACATGTTGGCTCTGATGTAATGACTCATTAAGCATGTTCACTCCTTCCCAGCACATTAATCACCAGTTGCTATAACATCCTGTTTGTTAAAACCAAGACATAATGCAAATAAATCCCCATAATGGGAACCCTCAATTAAGGGAAATTTGTTTCCCCAGAACATCAATACAAAGAGAAAGAATCAAATGACAAGGAAACAAGGTAATGGACATTTGAAAGAAGCAAAGAAGAAATACTTCCAATTCCCAATGGGGTCCGGATACTATGTGAGAAATCCAAAAAACATGATAATCCCAAAACCTGAGTTTACCATTAAAGAGGAAATGCTGAGCCTCTGGTGGGATGCCAGGATGATAACAGACAATCCCTGTAGTCAAGGTGTTCCCCCTTTGGGGTGGGGAGCATTGCACTATCCAGGAAGTGATTACAAAGGGCACAATTTCAACTTGAGTTAGCCTGAACAAAAGAGAACAATGGTTATACCATTGAAAATCCAGTTTTTGTGGGCACATCAGACTCAGGTATTCAAATATCCAACAGAATACATTCTCTCTCACTCTCTCGCTGTCTCACTCTTGCTCTCTCTTTCATAAATTCTACTTTATTCTCTGTTGGTTTTTATTCCTCTGAAGTTTTGGTGGTAAAATTATCTCCAACCACTCTAGGCTTGGATTCTACTAGCCTAGCAACAACAGTAGAAGGGGAAAGTCACTTTTCCAATAAGTCCAGCAAAAGTACCAGACTTGACTCACTAGGCACCTGGTATATGACCTCTTCTAAGCCAGTACTTGGTCAAGGACGCGGCATTGGGTGTAAACCTGTTACTTGCCCCCTACCCTGGCAAGGAGGTAGTCAGCTCCACCTAGACAATATGGACTGAGAACATGAACCTAAATACATAAATAAGGGTGCTCATATCAAACAAAGAAGAAATATGGGCTGACAATAAAAACTTCAGAGACCCTGCACACCTATAAGTATGCCTGGTCCTTAGGGAGGTAGAGTTAAAGAAGTGCGTACAGAATACAGGAGGACACAGTGGAGGAGTGGAGCTAATTCTTTGTATAGGAAGGGAGACCAGGGAGATCATGATTGGTCATGGTTAAAGGAGTCCTGAAAAGTAAGTAGCTATACATTCCACAGAGCTATATGCTCAGCTTCCCAACTAAAAGCTCTGAGCCTTGAAACAGCCCACCCTTCTTGGAGAAAAGTAGAAAATTCTGTGGCATCCCCTCTGGCCTCCCCACTCCATTTCTGCCCTTCCTACAATCTTCACAGTTATGCCTACTGCTAGTTAGGCTCCTCTGTTTGGAGGTCTCTGCCTGCTCCAGGTCCTGAGCTCACACTCAGGGAAATAGTGATGCAGATCAATCAGGGGTCTCCTGTTCTTGGAAAGCTGAGTGTTGTCAGGCTCTCAGAGGGAAAATTCAGAGCCACAGGGAGAAGGTTGGGGCTCAGGGCCGACTCCTGAGACACCTTTCTGTCCAATCTCTGCTTATTCTATGTTCAATCACAAATATTTACTGAGCTCCTTCTGGGGCTAGACCACATTCTATACTTGGGCATATAAGATCTTACAGAAGTTCATTTCTAACTGGACAGGAACAGTCAATAAACATATAAATAAATGTATAAGGTCATATCATAAAATGCTAAATGTTGCAAGGAAAATAAGGTAGTTGTTAAATGGAAATTAAGGAAAGGGAATGACTGCTTTAGGAGTGTGGCCAGAGAAAGGCTGAGGAGCTGACTTTTGAAATGATATGTAAATGTCCTGAAACTATGCACAAACCTTGAGAAGAGTATTTTTAGCCAGAAGGAGCACAAAGTGCCAATACCTAGAGGTCCAAGCAAGCTTCAGCAAGTCTGAGGATAGGACAAGAAAGAGAATCTCTTTGACATCATCCTGCATAATCAGACCTTTACCCTAATTCATAATAAACCCCCAACCTTTTTCAATCTTGTCCCAAAAAAGCAAAGATTCTTTCCTTAAGAGCAATCCCTACCATTTATAAAGCACTGACTGTATTGAAAGAATCATGATTTTAAAAATTTATTTGCACTATGTCATGGAACCTCAGAGATAGATACTGGCATATTCATTTATAGTTAAGGAAACAGAATCTCAGAGCAGTTAAGAAATGTGTTTATAGTCATGCAGTAAGACAGCTATAGAGTGACTAAGCAAAAGATTTAATTGTAGACTCCAAAGTCTTTATCTTTCTATTTGCTTCATCTCTACCAGAACACACTGTCTACATACTGAATTAAATGATAGAAAACATACTGTTAATTCTTCCAAGAGGCTACATATGGAGATCATTTACTCTATAATCTTGACTCATTCCAATTGTCATCAAGAGAAAAATGTTAATATAAAGGATTGAACTATAGAAAAGTCATTATATTCAAACTCTAATCATAGGAAAACTTTATGCAAATAGATTTCTCAGACAATGATGAAGAACACAACAAGCCTTATCATAGTCCTCATTGTTTTGCTTTGCTCTCTTCTTGAAGAAAAGGGATAGTAAAATTTACTCTGTCCCTTTTAATATGCGAGAAATAGGCACAAAAATGTGGTGAGTACACTAAGGTGACATAGTTAGGACCCTTGTCAAAAGCAAAGATCAAAAAATAAAGGGCTAGTTGACAAGTTCATTTGTCTACAGCTTGTCTACAACATTATCTATGGCAGGTGGTGGGTAGAAATAGAAAGTTCTATAGTCAAATAAATTTGGGGAATTTTGCACCTATACCTGAGGATTTACCAGGACTTGACATGTTAATGACTGTGGGGTTCCTGCAATGAACAAGTCTCTTTACCTTTGCTTAACCCAGCTTTGCCCAAGCTTAGTGAACTCTAGAACTGCTCCTTTGGTACCATAAGGATAAATTCCCCAAACCAGATCTCCTTAAAAACTATTTGATAAAAGGTTGGTCTACACTAAGTTAGGCAAATAATTTTTCTTCTGTTTCATTCTGGTGGATTTTTTACAGTAGTAGCCCTTATCTATTCATCTATTCATACCTCTTTGTACATTGCCCTTGATAACTCGATAACCAACCCACGCATCACACCCTCACCTCCCCAACCCACTCTGAATACACACAAACACACACAACCCCCCCTTTCCTCCCTCCCTCTGAGTTTCTCCATGGGATCTGCTTTGGCCAATAGGACAACACTAACCAAAAAAATATAAGCAGAGATTGAAAAGTGTTTTCTCTCTGGGGCTTGCCCTGTCTTGATGTCTTTAAGTCCTTTGTCAGTTCCATACAAAAAAGTTTGACTTCTAGAAGATATGACAGCACACAGATCAAAGACCAGCCATTTCTTTTGAGATCGCTCACAGATCAACCTGCCAACTGGCCAAAAACACACAAGTGAGCTCCAAACAAGAGCAGCAGAACTACCCTGCTGAACCATGCCCAAGTTGCCAACCCACAGAATTGTGAACTAAAGAAAGGATTGTCTTTTTAAACCACTAAATACTGTATTAAAGCAATTTCTTATGAAGCAAAAAGTTAACTGATAGTTTTGGCTCTGTGCTCTGGAAAAACATTAAGGAAAATGAAGACCTCTTGCCTTCTATCTTAGTCACTTTCCCACACCTGCAATTTAAAGGAGGAAAGGTTTCTTTTGGCTCACATTTTGTAGGAGTTTCAGTCCATAGTTGGCTGGCTCCAGGGCAGGGAAGCATGGCAGAGGAACATGGCAGAGCAAAAGCAGCTACTCATGCCGTGTTGGCAGGGAAGCAGAGAGTGAAGGAAGGAGCCAAGAAGGGAGATATATGCTCCCAGTGACTGCTTCTTCTGACCTACTAACAGCAAGCCAACTAACTATAAGGCCCCATAATCCCATCATCTTCGAAAATCCTCAGCTATGAGTCCATGCGGCTCTTAGAGGACATCTAGATATAAACTATAACACCTTCTATGTTCCATATTTCTTAGGTCACAATGTTATCTCCTATAATGTTTTCTAAATGAAACTCAAAGTTAGTTATTACATATCCCTTTCTAATAGTGGTAATGCACCCAAATCTTAGATTTTTAATTAGAAATATTTTCTGGAATTATCCTGAAAGCTTACAAATGTGTTTAACTTGATAACATACCATCATCTCTTCATGAACTAATGTACTTCCCTTTGTCAAAATAAACACAGGCTTCAATTATCATAAACCGGGTAAGTGCATGACAGTTTTTTAAGTGGCTTTTAACCCCCACAGATGATTTTGATCCAGCGAACTTTAAAATTAATAAGCTGTGAAAGGTGTATCTTTGGTGCTCATTGGATGAAAATGAACATTAATACCCTGCTGATGAATCATTAGCACATCTCAACAGTAAGAAATAAAACAACACTGTTTCTTTCACTGGGAGATACCAGTTAATTAAGCTGACAGTGAAGGTCAGAATGCAGGAAGTTGGGTTTATAAGGACTCACAAGCTTGAGAAGTATATTAAATAATATTTCCATTGACCTGAAGGAAAAGTTTAAAAAATTACAAAAATAGCAAAGTGAGAGCTACAGGGTAGAAGGGTAGAAAGGGGAAAATATCAGCTCAGAAAAACATCCTAGACATATCTGCCTTCCTGGTACACACTGTGAAAACATAATTCCTAACTCATTAGGGAGGCACAGGAAGAAGTAGAGAGAAATGCTAATTATGCATTAGCTCGGTTAGCTAAATTCAGATGGGGCAATATCACATGGACTGATGGAATAAGCCATAAAATTTTAAATTCCAATCAGACTACTGCAAATGGCTTTAAAAGGAGCAAGCCAGTTCTTGTTCTCCAAAAACCACAAACTGGAAGAACAGAATTGTATATCCAAATATAAAGGCAACATTCACTCTGAAGAAGCTGATAACTAGTGAGTGAAATTTGAGATTATAGATAAAGGTCAACTCAAAAAGCAATGCTTTGGAATGTTCTTATTATACAATTTATACTGGAGTAGAAGGGATTAAATTAAATCAAAATTGGGAATTTAACGTAAGTTGACCAAAAAATTATCATATATTCATAAGCACAAAAACAATCATTTTCCTTTGTAATAGCACAACTTTTCCATTCTACTGTTGATTGACATGTGAGTAGTTTATATTTGTGATATGAGAAGCTGTACTACTTCGAGTACATTTATGTGTCTCCTGGTGTAAAGGTGCAAGTTATTTTAGTGCTGTGGTCTCATTAAAATCACCTGGAGGATTTTTATTAGATACAATGTCCTGGCCCCAGAACAAGGAGTTAAAACAAAGACTACAGAAGGAACTCCAAAAACTCAGTAGCGAAAATCAAATAAGCCAATTAAAATACAGGAAATAAAAATATATATATGGGAAATAAGTGTAAATGGACATTTCTCAAAAGAAGATGTAGAAATGGGTAACAGATATATGAAAAATGCTCAACATCTCAAACCATTACAGAAGTGCAAAGTAAAACCACAATTAATACCACCTCACTACAGTAAGAATAGTGAGTATTGTAAAGACCAAAAATAACAAGTGCTGACAAGGACATGGAGAAAGGGAAACCTGAGCACAGTGTTGGTGAGACTGTAAGCTAGTACAACCAATATGGGAAAAATATTGAAGCTTCTCAAAAAATTAAACATAGACCTACTGTATGATTTATCAATACCACAACTAGGTATATATCCAAAGGAAATGAAATCAGTATGTTAAAGAGACATCTTCAGTTTCATGTCTATTGTAGCATTATTCACAATAGCCAAGAAATGGAAACAACCTAATCCATCAACAGATGAATGGATAAACAAAATGTGGCGCATAAACACAATAAAATATTATTAAGCCCTAAAAATCATGAAACACTGTCATTTCCAACATGTATAGAAATAGAGATTATTAAGAGAAACAAGCCAGGCATAGATGTGGCTTAGGGCTAGGGAGTATGTGGCTTAGTGGTAGTGTTTACCTATCATGCATAAGGCCCTTGGGTTTTTTCTTAGTAGTACCCATTTGGGTAATAATGATTACGTTTATCATGGGAAGTTTGTACATGTGTATAACACATCTTCATTCTTTTTTTGTCCCCTTGCCCTCCCATCCCACACTGCTCCGTCCAACTCTTGTCCCCTTACTATATGCAAAAGCAAAGCTCTATTTCCATTTTGTGCTTCCTTTTTAGTCTCTTTCCTTCCTTCCTTCCCTGACTCTTCCCTCCATCTCCTCTTCCCCTTCTCATTTGAAAACGATCTTCCCACTTCCTATTATCTATCTTTTATTTTGCTTTGTATTTATGTTTTGGGTTTCTCATACAAGAGAAATCATGCCTTGGGTTCTATCCCCAGCTCCACAAAAGGTATATTATTCAGGCATTTTTAAAAAAGAATAAAATCTTATCATTTGCAGTGATATGGACAGAACCAGAGGTCATTGAGTGAAACAAGCCAGGCATAGAAAGACAAATTCTGCATTGTCCTATTCATATGTGGAATCTAAAATTTTGATCTCATAGAGGTTGAAAGTGGAATAGTAGCTACCAGAAGCTGGAGAAAGTAGTAGGGAAGAAAAGATGGGGAAAAGTTAATCAGTGGTGTATCACCTTTCCATCACTGTGACAAATACTTGTGATACACAATGAAGAAAAGTTTATTTTGGCTCATGGTTTCAGAGAATTCAGTCCATGATTACTTGGCTTCATTTCTTCTAGTCCCAAAGTAAGCCAGAACATCATGGCAGGGAGTCCATGGGAGAGCAAAGTGGCTCATCTTATGGCAGACAGAAGCAGAAGGAGAGAGAGGGCAAGAGAGGAAGGGGCCAGGGACAAGATGCAGTTCCCAGTCTTGCACCCATGATCCACTCTTTTCTACCAGGCCCCATCTCCTGTTTCCAGCACATTCCAAGAATGCTATCAAACTCTGATCTCAACTATAATGAAGTTAGAGCCCTCATGATCCAACCATTTCCCAAAGAGTACATCAATGGCAGCCAACCCGTCATGCCATGAGTTTTGAAAGACATTTCAAATCCGAGCCATAATAAATGGGTACTGAGTTGCAGTTACATAAGAGTAAGAAATTCTGGTTTGCTTGTAAGGACAGATTAGAGGGACATAGACAGGGAACACAGGACAAGACCTGTGTGGCTGATGGTTGTAAAATTACCACATGCTTGTCGTGCACTATGTTCTTGAGGAAGCTACCCCTTATGAAACTATTACATGTATTTACTGTGTGCTTGAGGAATCCCCACCCCACTGGCCTTTTTGTCTCCTGAGAAACAAAGGATAAGACCCTGATTGGTCTAGATTACACCAACCTGTGAAACAGTTATTTTTAGAAACCATCTTACCCCTATGAGCACACCCCAGACCCATCAGGCAACTGCTCATAGGGGTAAGATTACTTACCTACCTTACTGCCCTCTCTGGTAGGTTTTTCCTGCATTCACCTCACCATAAATAAACTTTTGGTCAGAACTGGCTTCCTCATTTTCCACTGGAGACGTTGGCTTTCAGCCAAGCTCACCTCACTTCCTCATTCTTTGCAGGAGTGAGGATGAGGGACCCAGAGAAAGACAAAGGGTTGTTACAGGAGATCCCTACCCTCCTCAGAGACCCCCCCACACCTGACACAACATGCTATTGTATAGTAAGGTGACTTTAGATTACAATTATGTACTGTATATTTCAAAAAGCTAAGAGAAGTAGTTATGAATGATTTTACCATAAAAATGATAACTATTTGAAGAAATAGATGCTTAACCTGATTTAAACATTACAGAATGTACACATGTATAGTATCATATGATCTCCCATTAAAATGTACAGTTATATTTTTATATATAGTTAAATTTTTTAAAGTAATAAATATAGAGATGGAGGTGAAAGAGCTAGGGAAATGGGAACTGGTGAGAGGTAGGTATGGGAATGGAATGTCAAGTGGTTTCTCCAAAATTTAAATTGTACATATTCTTTAAATTTAGTGATTGTCCAAAATATAGTTTGTACCTGTTTTCTTTTAATTTCCAATTGAAGACCATGCTAAGGTCCATACCTTAATTATTATACCTCTGTGATTTCTGTTTTTCTGTAACTGTTTCTCTGCCTTTTCTTTTCTCATGGAACTGACTTTTTAAAGTCTAGATCAATTTGTTTTATAGAATATTCAACATTCTGTATTGCTTCCTTATAATGTCATGTATCTTGCTCCTCTACCCACTGTATTTCTTGTAAACTAGAAGTTATGTAGAGAGGCTTCATTAGAGGGAGGGTAAACCTTTTTCGAAAGAATAAATCCAGATAATGCTTTGAACTACTACTATACAGGATTCCAGAGGTCAGGGTGCCCAATTGTCAGTAATGAGACTTAATTTCATACTTGATTAAGGAGGAGATTGTTTTATCGCTGCAAGGTAATATTTAAATTTTAAAGTAAGATGAATGCCCTAAGAAATTTCACGTATTTTTAAATAGAAACACTCGTAAAAATCTATTGAATTTAAAATCAGGTGTGATGGCACAGGCCTGTAATTTCAGCACCCTGGAGGCTAAGGCTGAAGGATCACCAAGAGTGCAAGACCAGGCTGGACTACTTAATCAGACCCCGTCTCGGAGCCCCACCACCACCACCAAAAAATCTCTTAAACTTGTTTTCCACTTAAATGGTCATACTTGTGGCATTGAGTAATTCTGAAAACACAAAAATCACTAGGTACTTTTCCTCATTTGGTAGCCTAAACATGGAAATTGACTATAGTCCTACCCAAGAGTTAGGAACAAAATGGAAGACAGGACCTCAATGAGAATCTAACTCCCCTCTCCCTACAACTTTGAAGTTCAATAACACAGTAGTGAAAATAGAAGCTCTAAAACCAACCAACCTGGATTTAAATCTCAACCTTTTCCATGGAATGAGCTTGGGCAAGATTTTTAACCATTCTGTAAAGTAATAGTACCTATTTCATGGGATTGTTAAATTAGTGTACAAAGAGTGCTTGGAAGAACATCTTTTAGTAAGCACTCTAGATGTTAGTCATTATTATTTTATGTTGTTTTTCTTTATTTGCTCCATTTCTAATTCCCATTTGTAAATCCATTCCCATCTTTAGAAATAACTTGATCTATAATACTTGATCTTTCACTCACTTCTTGTTTGATATTAGTAACAATCCTTGAGGAAATCAGAGATTATCTGTTGTTGTTCATGAAGAGCTGAACTAATTTCAAGAAACTAAATGATCTATCTGAAGTTACTCAACAAATCAATAAAGTAGCTCGACATGGATCCAAATATACTTTCTCTTACTTAAATCTGGTATTTTTTTATTAAATTCTTTTATTGGTACATTGTAGGTATACAACACAATTACATTTCTCATTGGGAATTGTACCTTTACATAATGCATCTTGGTTCTTATTTTTTCCCCATTCCTAGCCCTCCCTTCACCCCCTCCACCCTTCCCTATTTACAAAGACTTTATTTCCATTTTTTCCATTTCTCATCATTTTTCCTTTCCCTTCTTTCCTTTCCCCTGCCCCTCCCATTACCCCTACCCCTTTGGACCTTTTCTTCCTATTTTACATTATCGACTATTCATTCTAATCATTGGTACATTTTAGGTATACAATATAATGACATTCATCATTGGAAATTTGCACCTTTACATAGTCTCTCTTGGTTCTCATTTTTCACCCTTGCCCAGCCCTCCCTTCAATCCCTCCATTCCTCCCTATTTACAAAGATTTTGTTCCTATTTTTCCATTTTCTCATATTAATCCCATTCCCTTCTATCCTTTCCCCTAGCCCTCCCACTTCCGTCCCCTTTGCCCCTTTTCTTCCTATTTCACATTACCTATTATACATTTAGTCCTTATTTACACTTGCAGTTTCTCACACCAGAGAAACTATTCAGAATTTATTCATGTGTGTCCTATTTATTTCACTGAAGAGTATCACCTCAATGTGCATCGACTTAGCTATACATGTCTCTAATTTCTCATTTTTTATGGCTGAGTAGTACTCCATTTTATTAAAAAACCCCACATTTTCTTTATCCAGTCTCCAGTTGATGGGCATTTGGGCTGCTTCCAAGTTTTAGCTATTACAAACTGTCCTGCTATGAACATGGGCACACATATATCACTGTGGTATGATTCTTTTAATTCTTTGGGGAAGATCCCCAGCAGTGGAATAGCGGGCTCAAATGGGACTTCCAGTCCTAGTTCTTTGAGGTATCTCCATACTGATTTACACAGTGCTTGCATCAGTCTACACTCCCACCAGCAGTGGAGCAGGGTTCCTCTTTCCCCACAGCCCCACCAGCATTTGTTATTGGTTGATTTCATGATAGCAGCCATTCTTTCTGGAGTGCAGTAGAATCTCAGCGTTGTTTTCATTTGCATCTCTCGAATGACCAGTGATGTTGAACATTTTTTCGTGTATTTATTTGCTATTTCTACTTCTTTGTCTGAGAAATGTCTGTTCATTTCAGATGCCCATTTTAGGATTGGGTCTTTAAATGTGGGAGGTCTGATCTTTTTAAGTTCTTTATAGATTCGAGATAGTAGACCTGTGTCTGAGGAAGAGCAGGTGAAGATTTTTTCCCACATTGTGGGTTGTCTCTTCACACTGCTGGTGGTTTCTCTTGCTGTGCAGAAGCCTTTTAATAAGAAGAGATCCCAATTGTTGATTTTTTGTGTTAGTTCATGGGCAACTGAGGTTTTGTTCATAAAATCTTTTCCTACACCGGTGTCTTCAAGGGTTCTACCTAACCTTTGTTCCAACTGGTTCAGAGTTTTTATTTTAATATTTAGATGTTTAATCCATTTTGATTTTAGTTTAGTGCATGGTGAGAGATACAGGTCTAGTTTTAATCTTTGACAAGTTGAAGCCCAGTTTTTCCAGCACCATTTATTAAAGAGGCTATCTTTCCTCCAATGAGAGTGTTTGGCTCCTTTATCGAAGATGAGGTGGCTGAGTGTGTCTGGTGTTGTTTCTGCATCTTCTAATCTGTTCCACTGGTCCTCAGGTCTGTTTCTTTGCCAGTACCATGCTGTTTTTATCACAGTAGGTTTGTAGTAGAGTTGCAGGTTGGGGATTGTGATACCCCCTGCTATGTCTCTGTTACCTAGAATTGTTTTTGCTATTCTGGGTCTCTTCTTGTTCCAAATGAATTTTTGGATTGTTTTCTCAAGGTCTATGAAGTATGCTGCTGGGATCTCAATCGGAATTGCATTAAATCTATATAGCAGTCTTGGAAGTATGGCCATTTTCACTATATTAATCCTTCCTACCCAGGAGCAGGGGATGTCTGTCCATTTTCTGATATCATCTTCAATCTCTCTTTTCAGAGTGCCATAGTTTTCAGAGAAGAGGTCTTTGATTTCTTTTGTTAGGATATTTCTCATGTATTTCAGTTTTTTGGATGCTATCGTGAAAGGAATTATTTGCCCTATTTCTCTCTCAGTGAGTCTGTCATTGAGGTAGAGGAAAGCTATTGATTTTTGTGTGTTAACCTTGTAACCAGCTACTTGATTGAATTTGGTTATTAAGTCTAGAAGACTTTTGGTGGAGTTCTTGGGGTCTTCTATATAGAGTATCATGTCATCTGCAAATAATGACAATTTGACTTCTTCAGTACCTATCTTTATTCCTTTTATTTCTTTCTCTTGTCTATTTGCCGTGGCTAATGTTTCCAGAACTATATTGAACAAGAGTGGTGATAGTGGACATCCTTGTCTTGTTGCTGATTTTAGTGAGAAGGATTTCAGTTTTTGACCATTTAGCATGATATTGGCTGTTGGTTTTTCATAGATGGCTTCTATCAGTTTGAGGTAGAGACCATCTATTCCAATTTTTTGTAGGGTTTTTATCATAAATGCATATTGGATTTTGTCAAATGCTTTTTCTGCGTCTACGGAAATAATCATATGGTTTTTGTCCTTGGCTCTATTGATATAGTGTATTACATTGATTGATTTGAGTATATTGAACCATCCCTGCATCCCTGGGATGAATCCCACTTGATCAGGGTGTATGATCTTCTTGATGATCTTCTGCATTCTGTTTGCCATTATCTTATTAAGGATTTTTGCATCTATGTTCATTAGTGAGATTGGCCTATAGTTCTCTTTTTCAGTTGGGTCTTTCTCTCCTTTGGGGATCAAGGTGATGCTTGCTTCCAGGAATGAATTGGGGAGTATTGCTTCCCTTTCAATTTCATTGAAGAGTTTAAACAGTAGTGGCAGCAATTCCTTCCTAAATGTCTTGTAGAATTCAGCAGTGAAGCCATCAGGGCCTGGGCTTTTCTTAGGTGATAAGTTTTTAGTTACATTTTCAATTTCACTGGTTGATATTGGGTTGTTCAGAGTTTTTAGGTCTTCTTCGTTCAACTTTGGTAATTCATATATATCTAGGAATCTGTCCATTTCTTCTGTGTTGTCCATCTTATTGGCGTATAGGTTCTGGAAGTAGGTATTGGTGATCCTCTGGATTTCTGCTGGGTCTATTGTAATTTCACCCTTTTCATTCCTAATTGCATGGATTTGGGCCTTTTCTTTCCTTTTTCTGACAAGGTTGGCTAAAGGTTTGTCAATTTTGTTGATTCTTTCAAAGAACCAACTCTTGGCTTCATTGATTTTTTGTATCATTCTCTTAGTCTCCATTGCATTGATTTCTCCTCTGATCTTTATAATTTCCTCCCTTGTATGAGCTTTCGGGTTGTCCTGCTCTTCTTTTTCTAGAAGCTTGAGGTTCAGCATCAGGTTGTTTAACTGGGCTTGTTCTGTTTTCCTAATATGCGTATTCAGTGCTATGAATTTACCTCGTAAGACTGCTTTCATTGTGTCCCATAGATTCCGATATGTTGTATTGTCATTGTCATTTAATTGAAGGAACTGTCTGATTTCTTCTTTAATTTCCTCTGTGACCCATTGGTTATTCAGAAGTGTGTTCTTCAATTTCCACGTGTCTATGAAATTTTTTTAGTTTCTTTTGCTATGGATCTCCAATTTCATCACACTATGGTCTGATAATATACAGGGGATAACTTCAATTCCTTTGCACTTACTTAAACATGTTCTATGTGTGAGTATGTGGTCTATTTTGGAGAATGACCCATGTGCAGCTGAGAAGAATGTGTATTCTGATTTTGTGGGGTGGAAGACTCTGAAAACATCTGTTAAGTTCATTTGTTCAGGAGTTCGATTGAGTTCTAGTATTTCATTACTTATTTTTAGTCTAGTTGATCTATCTATTTGTGACAGTGGGATGTTGAGGTCCCCCACTACAATTGTATTAGTGCATATATGACTTTTCATGTCCATTAGTATTTGTTTTATATAGTTGGGTGCATTAGTGTTTGGTGCATAGATATTTATGATTGTCATCTCTTCCTCTTGGATTCTTCCCTTTACAAGGATGTAGTGTCCTTCTTCATCTCTCTTAATCAGTGTTGGTTTGAAATCTACTTGATCTGCAAAGAGGATAGCTACTCCTGCTTTTTTTCAGGTTCCTGTCGCATGGAGTATTGTTTTCCACCCTTTAACTTTCAGTCTATGAGTTTCCTTTTGAATTAAGTGTGTTTCTTGTATGCAGCATATTGTTGGAGTTTGCTTCTTGACCCATTCTGCCAGTCTATTTCTTTTGATTGGTGAATTGAGACCATTAACGTTGATGGTTATAACTGAAACGTATTGACTTGTCATTGCCATGACTTTTTCTTTTTGTTGGGTTCTCCCCCTTTACATTTAATTTCTTGTCATGCCAGATGGGTTCATTCTGCTTTTCTTCCTGGGGTTGTGATCCTCAATGTCTGTTCCTAGGATATTGTGTAAGATTTTTTGGAGTGCTGGTTTGCTATTCACGAAGTTCCTAAGGTGCTCTTTGTCATGAAAGTATCTTATTTCTCCATCAATTTTGAAAGATAGCTTTGCAGGGTACATCAATCTGGGTTGGAGGCTGTTTTCTTTTAGAGCTTGGAATATGTCACTCCAAGCTCTTCTTGCCTTGATGGTTTGTGTTGAGAAGTCTGCTGTGATTCTGATGTGCTTTCCTTTGTATGTGATTTGTTTCTTTTCTCTGACTGCTTGTAGAACTTTGTTCTTCTATTGTGTTTCTGGAATCTTAACAATTACATGCCTATGTGTAGATTTTTTTTGATCAAGGCTATTTGGAGTCCTATATGCCTCACTTATCTGTATGTCAAGCTCTTTTCCCCTGCTTGGGAAGTTTTCTGCCATTATTTCTGTGAAGAGATTTTTTATGTCATCTGGTCTCTCGCCTGTTTCTTCATTGAGTCCAGTCAGTCTTATGTTATTCTTCTTTGCATCATCTCACAGCTGCTGGATTGATTTCTCATGTTCCCTTACAATTTTGAAGCAATTTTTCTTTTCCTGGTCACTAATTGCAATCTTATCTTCTATATCTGAAATTCTGTCCTCACATTGGTTCATTCTGCTGTGTAGACTTTCAATGGAGTTTTTCATGTCCTGCAAATCTATTTGCATCTGTTTTATGGATTCTATTTGTTTCTTATATTGGGATTCCATCATGTTCCTGAGCTCCTCTCTAGATTTATTAATCATGTCTTGCACTAGTGGCACAATTTCTCCTGTTATCTGAGAAATGATTTCTGATTTCATTTTTTCCAGATCCCCTTTTGTTGCCAGTTCAGTGGGTCCAGGTGGTTGAGGATCAGAGTGTTCCATCTCATTTCCCTTTGGGGTTGCTGTAGGTGATCTAGAAGTCTGGTTTTGAGACTTATTTATGTGTTTTCTCATTTCGACTGGGGCGGGGGACTGTTAGTGCCTGTATGGATTACCTCTTCTGAGCTGGGAGAGGTGGGATAGGGGCCGGGAGCAGCAGTAGGGATGGTGACCCAAAAGCCCTTTCCTGTGGGCTGGGAGCAGGGGAGGGATGGTGACCGGGAAGCCCCTTCCTCTGGACCAGGAGGAGTGGGATGGTGGCTCAGAAGCCCCTACCTCTGGGCCAGGAGCAGCGGGACTCCGTACCTTGGTCTGGTGGTCTGATGTCCTCTGCATCTTTGTAGTGTGGGACCAGGTGGCTGCCTGTCTCCAGCGGGGTGATTTGGCATCTTGCAAGTGACTTGGTACTTCGGTAGGGCATGGGCAGACCTACCTGTCTGCAGCGGGCTGATTCAGCATGTTCTTTGAGACTCAGGACCTGGGTAGGGTGTGCACAGACCTGCCTGTCTGGAGGGGGCTGATTCGGCGTCTTCCGTGCGACTCCAAATCTGATATTCTTTTACAAATAACATCTCATGGTTACCACTATCTAATCTTCTTAAAATATTATGACACTGAAAACTAAGCCTTCAGTAGTTCCACATTGAGAAGTAAAATTCCTCATTCTGCAAATATGACTGAAGCCTAAATTCCAGGTTTTATTCTCCTATTGATGCTTGTATTCCAAATTTGACACTGTTTTGCCTTCACACGATCTCTTCCCATCTTGAATATTGTCTCTTCTCCTCCTCCTTTATTATCACCTATCAAAACCCATGTGATGATTTGACTGTTGACTTGATGGGATTAGGAGATGTCTGGAGATATTATTGGATTGTGAGGGTGCTAACCTCACCAATGGATTAACCCATTGATGAATTCATAGATGAATGAGCCACTGGTTGATGAGGCCTCATGGGAGGAAGTAGGCCACTAGGGGTATACCTTGAAGAGTGTATCTCTTCTCAGCCTTTATCTCTGTTTCTGCTTCCTGGCTGCCATAAAGTGAGCAGCTTTCCTCCACCACGCCCTTTGGCCATAAGGTTTCTGTTTTGCCAGGGGCTTAAAAGTAATGCAGCTAGTTCACATGGGATTAAAACCTCTGACACTATGAGCCAAAATAAATCTTTCTTCCTCTTAGAAATTTTTCTCAGGTATTTGGTCATAGTGATGAATGTTGTAGCAACATCTTGGCTTCTCTATGCTCAGAAGATTTGGAACTACCTCAACTATTATTTCAGTTATATTTCCAGTGTCCCTGTATTTGCCCTTTATTGTCTGCCTCCACTGCTATTCTATGTTAGGCTCTGATCACTTCTTTCCCAGACATTGCAATACTATCTTAATTCGTTTGTCTACTTGCTATCACTTCCTAATCCCATCTCTCCAAGGATACAGATTAATCATCCAATAGTTTAGTTCCAAACATTCAAGCCAGAACAATTTCTTTAGCATCATGAAACATTAGTTAAGACTCACTCTAGTACAGTAAATACATCAAGAGCATAAATTTCTTCAAAATATTTTACTTCTAGAATTTCTCTTTACTCTTAGACTTGTCTTATTTTCATCCCCAATACTTTGGAGATTTTGGTCTCATTTATTTTTTTTAATCTTTTCAGATAAAAAGTCAGCTTTATAAGATGTTTCAGCGAATCAACTCTGCTGGACATGGGTACATGGCATCCAGATCCTTTTTTAGGAAGCGCTGTTATTCTGGGTTCTGAGTGGGTTGTGTCAGTTCCAGCTCTCTTTCAGGGACTGCCTTAGCCTCAGAGACCTACCTCATCCAAGTTCACCCCTCTTCCCAGAGCAGCTCAATTTCCATGCCTGGAGGAAGTAGGAGTACAAAGGCCAGCCTTGCTGGTCCAATGTGGAACAATTTATGCCAATATTTTAAACTATAGCACATCAAAAATTACTCAAGAGGAAGTAGAAATACTGAATAAATGTTTACTTTCAGGAGAGTGAGTTAATGGTCACAACCTCTACCCCTCAAAAATCATTATGCCCAGGAAAAGTGAATTCTACCCCATAGTGAAATAACTCTAAAATTAAACAAACTCAGTTAAAATAAAGAGAACACTCCTCAAAACATTTTAAAGTGTAAAATAATGCATCATATGATCCCAATTAAATAAATGTTGATTGTACATAATTATACAATATGATATGTATTATACATGTAATAACACAGGCAGATTGTTCTTTCTCCGAAATGCTTGGGACTGGAAGTCTTTCAGAATTAAGACTATTTCAGATTTTGAAAGATTCACAGATTCACACATACTGAGATTTCTTTGGCATAAGACCCAAGTCTAAACATTAAATTCATTTAAGTTTTATATACACCTTGTACACATATTCTGAAGGTCAGTTTATACACTTTTAGTGCACCTTCATTTGTACTGCAACCCATCACATGAGGTTAGGCTTGGAATTTTCTATTTGTAACCCCATGTTGGTATTCAAAAAAATTTTGGATGTTGGGGTATTCTGGGTTTTAGGTTTTCAGAATAGCGATGCTCAATCACATAGTATCAATAGATACTAGTATATAATACATGCTATATGTTTATATAATCTATACTATGAATAATTAGATGCTTTGTACACATATGATCATATGCATACACACATATCACATAAAATACAGAAAAAAAAACCCATAAGTTAACAATGGTTGTCCAAGAGAGTTTTAGTCCAGTTTTCATTACTATAGTGAAATATCTGAGGCAAGCTAACTATACAAAGAGATTTATTTAGCTCCAATTTTGGAGGTTCGAGAGCATGGTGCTAGTATCAACTCAGATCTGATGAGGGCCTTTGGTTTGCATCACAACATGATGGAAGCACCTATGTGAGGAAAAAAAATCGTGTTGGGTATTATGCTTTATATCTAGATTTTTTCCCCAAAGCCTCATGCACTCAGAGGTGGGGCTTTTGAGAGGTGATTGGATCATGGGTGCATGCTACTTAACACCAGATCAGTCCATGATGAGTTTACAGCTAAATGTGTAGTTGTGAGTTGAACCCTGGTTGGAGTGGGTGGTTCACAGGGGTCATGGCCTGCAAGGGTCTATTTCTCTTTCCCCTCCCTTGATTCCTTTCTGCTTCCCCCTGCCAGGCCAGGAGCTTTTTGTCCTCTGCCATGCTTCCCTGCCTTGGAGCTAGCCAACAACAGACGGAGAGCTCTACAAACTGTGAGCCAAAATAAAGCTTTCCTCCTTTAATTGTGGATGTCCAGTATTGTGTCTTAGGGACAAGAAAGTAACCAAGACATTGCAAACAGGACGACAGAGAGTAATTCAGGAGTCATAGTCACTCTTCTACCAGTTCACTCTCACCAAAGCTCAGGGGTCCCAGAAGATCCACCCTAGTCCTTTCCCTTACTGTGAGAAGTTTCAGGATGATCTAAAGGCCTCCACTGAGCACCATACCTCTCCACACTGTGGGCTAAACCTCCAACATGAGAACCTTTGCATCCTTACTAGCAAGCGGTAAAATTACAATTTACTTTTATCTTACCTTCATAGTTTTTTGGATGTTCCTAATTTTTATGAATGTGAACTATTTTAATCAGGAAATAAATTATTTTTAGTAAAACTAAAATATACATCTCTACACACAAACTCTGTGAGGGGATTCAGTTTTTAAAAAAGCATGGAAGGGCCGGGGATTTAGCTCAGTGGTTCCAGCGCCTGCAACGCAAGCGCAAGGATCAAAGTTCGATCCCCAGTACCAAAAAAAAAAAAAAAAAAGCATGGAAATTTTGCTTGGCGCATTTGTTCTTTGAGACAGATGGTCTATTGGACACATTATCCATTCATGTAAATTTTCTAAGTTCTACTGTGTATGACAGGGAGCTAAAATCGCTAGGGCATATTAGCTCTGCCCTTTGACAAAGCAATGAACCAGGAGTCACAAGACTTTTTTCCAGTACTGACTAGTTGTGTGATTTTAGACCAGTCCCTTAAACTCCCTGAGTTCCCGTTTCCTCATCTATGAAAGAAAGAAATTGAATTACATGGCCCTGGTGTCCTTTCCACCACTGAAATCCTGTTATCATCTAAATCCCTTCAGGAGTATGCCAGCCACCCTAACAGACTATCTCAACACATCTGAACAGAGATATTTGTCTCCTACGAATCACAGTTGACACGGATATACACTTAGTCGCTTAATGTCATGATTTAATTCCATGAAAAGCAATTTCCCTAAATATGGATTGTAAAACTCAAATATATACAAGTTAATTATGAGTGGTAAAAAAATTAGTCCCTATCAGATGCAAGAATCTGGCAGAAGAATAGAGAGAAAAATAATGACTAAATATTACCTCAAGGTCTAAAAATGCAGTTTAACAAATACTGATAAGTATATAAACTTCATAATAAAGGTTTCAAAGTGAAGAACAAAAATTCACAATATTCTCTTGACAGTGGAGGATTTACAGTTCAGTTTAACTATTCACAAGCAAGTCTGAATGCTTGTGTGTCATCATTTGCCAACATAACCCAGAACACAGATATTGGGCCCTTTAACAGAATTACCTAAGCCAAACTGGCATTCTGGAAACTTATTCTAACAGATGTCAGTTGCCAGTGTTAAGTATGTCTTCAATAACATTTAATGATCAATAAAATCTATTTATTTTATATAAAATATATTACTTGCATGTGTTTTAATAGCTCCCTATGTAATGAAAGAATTGTTTGTTCAGATTCCTTCTTTACATTAATGTGAATTTTGCCTTCCTGTTTCTGGAATCTAATGTTAAGCTGCTTATTTCACAGTTGACATCTTTGAGGAAATAATAAGATTTATAGTATATTCATTTGTAGTATTACATGGCTAATAATAATTACAGCTGACATTTATTGAGTCATTTATTGAGTTGTTACTATATCCCCAGAACATGTGAAAGTACAGGCTCTGGAGCCAGACTGCCTGGCCCTTAATCCCTTTTCCATATTTTAGAACTATATGTTATTTGCCTCTCCAAAGCTTGAGTGATGGAAAAAATGGGAACAAAAATAATGTTCACTTTACAGGGTTGTGATGTGGATGAAATGGTGAAATAGAAGTTTAAAACTGTGCTTGGCAAGTTCGATCCCTGGTACCAAAAAAAAAAAAAAACTGTGCTTGGCATATAAGGACTTTTCAAAAATCATCATACCACTAATCCACACAAAAATCATATGATGTATGTACTATTACAAGATTGATACACAGCTAAGCAATATAGGCATTAAAAAGTCAAACATTGTCCCTAACACAAGGATAGTCAACAACAGTGTAGCTAAAGGCTCAATATAGGTAGATTAACTCCAGGAAGCATAATCCTGATCATATCACCAACAAACATTTATTAAGCATTAAACGTGCTTCTGGTCAAGACACCAGGTATTTATCATGAGAAGCAAAATCACTAAAGTCTCTGCTTTACCAGGGGCCAAAGTAGGAGACAGTGAGAGACAGAGACAAGTAAACACATACATGGACAAGATCATTTCAGATGGTGACATTTTATCCAAAAATGATAGTCAAATAGTGTTACATGAGAATGACTGGAGTGTTGGGGATGAGGGACAGGGGAGGATTTAGGGAGGGTGGTCAGGGAAGATTTCTTTAAGGAGATGACATGTGACCTGAGATCTGAGTGATGTGGAGGAACCACCATGAGATGATAAAGAGCTTTCCAAGCAAAGGAAAATGCATGTGCAAAAACCTTTAGAAAGGAAATAATTTGGATTGAATAGGTAACAAAAAGAAAATCAAAGAAATTGGGGGTTAATGAACAAAGGAGAAGGCAATATGAAAGGAAGTCATGAATGATTTTAATCATTCTTGCATGGAAGGAAGATAGGTAAAGGAGAAGCGGGCCGGGGGGAGCAGAGAACTTAACCTAATTGTTAAAATTATTTATTCACTGAAAAATTTATTGAATATATGTACCTGGCATATTTCTAGGTACTGAAGATATAGAAGTTTAAAAATAAAAACAAGACAAAAGTATCTGTCTTAATGTACATTAGAGAGAAACAGACAATTTTGAAAAACTCATTAAGTATATGGTAGGTTAGAAAAACAAATCAAACTGAAGCCTTGACTGGACTGGAGTGGGGAGTTTGCCTAAAGGTGCTGGTGAGAACTTGGAGCCACATGGGGCCAAAAGCATCATGAAGACCCAATGGAAAGGACAGGCCCTATGCAACAATGCAGTGAACGTGACTCTGGGCAAGAGCAACAACCCCTGGCAGGATCTGTCCCGCTCACATGTTAGGCTCCTGTTTCTGTTTCCCCGGGCTCTGATCATTAGCTCCTCTCCCGCTCCAGACCTCAGCACCTTTAAGTGAACTCCAAGACAAGAAGTCTGGCTGCCCCTCCAGGCCCCGCCTTTCACATGATGAACTGTGTCCCTCCCTTACTGCTTTCTAGGACTAAGCCTGCAACACTCTGGCTTCCCCTCTGCCCAGCTGGCCTTGAGCCAGACATAACAATAAGAAAAAGGCTCCCAACTTCCAAACTGCAGATCTAAAACTAAATTTTGGAATGGAGCTGGGATATGAGCTCAGAGCTGACTGAACAATAATAAAATGTCTTGAGGTGATAATCCTTGCTTCTGCCTTGCTCTCCAGCCCTCCCCCATATTACCTGGAAACACAGCCAGGTTCCACCATGGCAACCTGCCCATCTGCTCCACACACTGCCTGAAACAGAAAATAAATCCTCCCTTCATATGGCTGACAAGCTGGATGACTAATTGCAAAGAAGACCAGTAATTTATTGGAATAGAAATTGAGGTCATTTCAGCAGGATTTAAATACTTTTTTCCGAGCCAGTTTTTCAAATTGACTTTAAGAAATGTTGCTCTCTAACAAGTTGGATGTGCATCAATGTCCTAATCTGACTCTATTCCATTCTTTTAGTGAGGCTTTCTGTTCATCTGCCATTCCTGCATTCACTAATTGAATATTGAATATTTATGGTGCATATCACACAGCATCTTTGCACATACATTGATTTCACTTCATGATATTCTACTCAAGAAGGAAAACAACTCAGTGAAAATGCCCGAATTCAAAGCCAGAAGGGACAATCTAAAGTTCCAGTTTGTAGCCTACAAGCCATGCCCACACTCCAGCCACCTCTCTGCCTACAATTGCACTATGTGTAAAGTGGAGTAACATTTACCAGGAGTGTTATGAAGGTCAAATGAGGTAGGATCAGCACGTCCATGAGAATATGAAAATCATAAACCTCTATACAATGGTTAGCTATTATAGAAGAGGAAGCATTATTTTCTAATCCATGGGCTGCAAATGACAAATCACTGTATAAAATCAAATAAATAGCAAAAACATTTCTCTTATTTGTTCTGAAACAAATGCTTCTCTGAGCCTCAGTTTGGTTTGGTTTGGCTTGGTTTGGGTTTTGTTATGGTACTTGGGATTGAACCTAGGACGTTTGCACTGAGCTACATCCCCAGTCTTCATTTTTAAGCTTTAAAACGGGGGCTCATAAAGTCTCTAAGTTACCCCGGCTGGGCTCTAACTTATGATTCTACTGCCTCAGTCTCCTAGAGTGCTGGGATTAAAGAATATGCCACTATGCCCAGCTGAGCCTGTTTTCAAACCTTCTTTTGACTTCTCTTGGGGTAGAGAAAATCTCTCTAAGTCTCAATTTCCTCACCTGTAATAGGCAAAGTGACACAGTAAACCACCTAGTTCCACTATTGGTTAAGTGGTAAGATACAAAGGAAGAGGAAAAACTGCTTGGTGGTCAGGGACAGTTTCCCTAAGTATAGGACATTTAGCTCAGCTATAAGAGAAGCAGGTGTCAGCTGGCCATGGGGGAGGCAGGTGGGAAAGCCGAAAGCAACCACACCCTCAGACCAAACTGAAAATCCCTTGCTTATGTAGTCAGGTTTCTTCATGAGCAGGGGCTAACCTGAATGTTCAGATGTTCTTCCCATTCTTCCTCCGTGACCCTTTTACTCCAGCCAAATCACTTCTGTCTTGCACCAAAACACTCTCCCACAAACGTCCTCTTTCACAGCTTGTTTCACAGTGTTTTCTTTGCCCAAAATGTCCTCCCACCTCCTCTTACCCTTCTGCCTCTGGCAAAGTTCTACCTACATTTTGTGATCTAGTTCTAAGGCCACCATAGCCTTCCTATGTCCTCTCAAATACAGAGGCTCTCTCAAGGATTTGAATGTGCCTACAACTTTGTACTGCTCCTAGCATGGCTGATAACATTCTTCTATTATAATTGTCTTGTATTATAATTATTTGAATTTTTCCTCTCCCCTGCATGATTGGGAACCTCTTGGAACTTATGGGCCATGCCTCAGTCACCTTTGTGTTCCTGTGCCTAGGCTATATAGAGGTGAATGAGTGTTGAAGAGCATTATAAATAAGGGGAAAATTTAACCTCATCACTAAGCCCAGAGTATTGCATTTTTAGATGTGAATATGATGATCATTGATAATATCTCTATAAAAGTAAAATAGCATCTGAGGAATCATCGTGTTTTATTTGCAGTTAATTTTCAAAATATCATGTACCTAACAAGAATCTCACATATTTTTGCTGTCACAAAATATCACCTACAATATGTTGGAGATTAGCAAGTCTTTCTACAAACTAAGAAATATATTTTCTCTGTGGGAGAGAATGTTTTCAACCATTCTTGGTGAGTTATTTAAGGAAATACAAATAATCAAAGTTACATAAATTGCATAAAATCTACCCTTAAGCTCTTTTCTGCCTACAGTGAGATATCTAATCAGTTATCATGGAGTATTTTTTTGAACTTTCATATAGGTTAATCTTTCAAATCTAATGTGAATATTTGTTGGAGGCTTATCCATGGTTTTAAAAAAATATCTTTTCTTGGTTAGTTTCATATAGTATTAGGAACAAAGAGGTCTTGAGTAATTGCTTGGTTGGGACCACATTCTACATGCAAGACTCAAGGCTTTTCCAGAAACTTGAGAATCCATAGCACACTGACACATATGCCTGGAATACATGCCACAGGTGCTTTGTGAAAGGAAAAAAATCTTTGCTTGATAACATGTAAGCAGCATTTAAGGGTTTCCTTTAAGATTTTAAGTTTTTAAAATTCAGGCTATAAAAATATAAGTACATATGTACATTATATGCTATGATGTCTTTGAAGTAAGAAACCACTGTACCCTCAATGGACCTCTCCCAATCAGACAAGCATCAGAGAAGAAGGCAGCACATGGTAGGGCATAGAAGGTTTTGGTTGGTCAGAAAAAAAACAAATGAATGTGTCAACAGTATTGGCAGTGAAAACTTATTTACCTGATTCTGAAACCATAAGTCTAGCTCAACCATCCACCATCAACACCAACAACAGCAAATACATCCCAAGGATACAGACATTTAGCCCTGCAATAATCTACTATCTTCAATGTGGACCCTCTTGAGTCCATGCCCACTCTGTCCTTACCCAGATGCCCATTATTCAATGGCATTAGTTGTTTAAGGCATAGACTCCATTCTTGGCTGTGGGGATATTCTGGTGACAAAGCATTTGTTGCCCTCATGGTACTAAGAATATACAGTAGACCTCCATTATCTGCAGCATATTTTCTGCATTTTCAGTTATATTATTCATGAGCAACCACAGTCTGAAAATATTACATGGAAAATTCCAGAAATAAATAGTTCATACATTTTAAATAAATTTTACTACAGTATATTTCTATCAGTGTTCTATTTTATTATTTGTTACTATTGTGGATCTCTATGGTATCTAAATAAATTAAATTATAGCATAAACTTGTATGTATAGAAAAAATCGTATGTAGAGTTCGGTACTATCCATGGTTTCAGCTATATACAGAACACCTTGGAATATGTGTTTCATGGATAAGAAGAAACTACTATAGTAGGAAATAGATAGATAGATAGATAGATAGATAGATAGATAGATAGATATTTACTGTAGTTATGGAAAGTACTGTGCTGCATGAAGGATGGTGTACAATGGAAGCCCAGTTAAAAAGATTTTTTCTTGTTCAAGGGTTGGATCTGAAAAGATCTCCAGAGTGAGGGCATCTAGGCTGAGAAAACGTAGCATTAGGGTTTATTATATGGATGTCCCCCAAGAACCTCATGTGCTCATAGGCAGGGCCTTTGAAAGGTGATTGAATCATGGGGGTGCTATAGCTAAAGGTGACATCAGGAGACAGGGCCTGGTCAGAAAAGACCATTCAAAAGGAAAGAATGGAAAGGAAAAATTATGAGAAAAGAAAAGAAAATGGAAATGAAGTCTATGTAAATAGGGAAGGGTGGAGGAAGAAGAGCGCACAGGTAATGGGGAAAAAATAAGAACCAAGATACATCAAGTACAGGTACAAGCACCCAATGATAAATGTAAATGTATTATATACCTAAAATGTACCAATAAAAGAATTTAAGCAAAAAAGAAAATAAAAGACCATTCACTAGTGGCATGACCTGCAAGGATATTTCTTCCTCCTCAGCTTGTCCCTTTTATCTCTGCTTCCTGGGTGCCATGACATGGAGCAGCTTTTCCTCTGCTGTGCCCCTCTACCATGCCATCCTGCCTTGAAACCAGTAGACTGTGGATAAAAACCCAAACCAAAATGAATCTCTCCTCCTTTAAATTGTGAGTATCTATATTGCGTCTCAGCCATGAGAAAGTGACTAAGGCAGGTACTTTGGAGTAAGACAGAAAATTCCAAATGACAAATGGCTCCACCTGTGCAAAGGCATAAAGGTTAGAGAGTATGGTGCCTTTACGGACCCAAAAGGAGTTCTGTGTGGCAACCCCATAGACTACCAAGGAAGGGGTGGTCAAAATTGTGGCACCATGAGATATTCTTGCATATGTTTTCATTCCCCAGCCATACAACTTTGGCATGGTCATTCCAATGTATGCCTCTGCAATTATCCACAAGAGTCTATTCTAAGCACTAAGAGTTCCAGGGAGCTAAAGTAACAAGAGAAGCATTTGAATAATAAGTACACTAATGGGAGTGAGAAAATAAATAACTATCCCTAGCTTCTCTGCCCCACAGGTGGGGTCATTCTTACTGTGTCATATGCTGTTTCCTAACTTTGCCTGATGAACTGAATCCCAGCCACCCATATGTTAGCCAATTCAATTTTGTACCCTTTATTGGTTTCCTTTCCTTCACCATCTTATTTTTCCAGTCTCCTACAATTTCTTTCTGGGATCACCTCGAAAATGAACTACTTGTGCTTACCATCTTGCTCAAGTTCAGGTTCTGGGAGAGTCTAACCTAAACAGCCATGCTAAGGGATTTGGACTTTGTCACTAAGACAATGGGAAACCACTGACTGGGGTATTACATTCTTTGGCTACAAATGACAGAAGGTAAGTCCAGCCATATAAACCAGAAAAATCAACTGACTGGAAAAACTCAAAGAAGCTCACAGGCATGCAGGGCATGGTGATGTTACAAGCCTCAAGGGAAGCAGGAACCAGGGAAGACTGGGACATTTTAGGACACCAGAAACAGAACAACTAAGCTCCAACAATGGATCTCTCTTCTCAAGACAGTGATTTCCATGGAAGAATGACTCACTGACCTATTTCTTTTCAGTCATCCTGTTGAGTGTAGGAAGGACAACTTGATGAACCGTTCTGTGAACATCACTTCAATGTTGGCAGGAATTTTCCAAAAGAAAAATAGAACCCTATAAATACAATGAGTATCAGGATAACAGCGATCTGGGCAGGCAGAAACCAAAAGTGGTAGAAATGGAATCAAGTTACATTCATAAATTCTCCAGCCTATGAAGTATTACACTAAAACATGAACTTCTCTGGATACACTTTTATTTGGAAGCAAATTGAATTAAAAAAGGTAAAGTTCTTGGCAACTTTTGTTTCCCAGAAAATGTACACTTACTTTATTGTTCATTAGCAGCTATTGTACAGTATGTATCTAAATTTAAATTACTTTAAATTAATATGTAATGAATTACAATAAAATGTACACTAAATAATAAAATGTACCCTGTATGGGTACAGTTCTGTGTCTTGACAAATGTTCACACTAGTGTAGTCACCATTTCAGTCTCTATGTAGAGCACTCACAGTACCTTTGAAAATCTCCCTCATGCCCCTCTCCAAATCAGCAACACCCTTCACAATCACCACCCTAATTCCTAACACTACAGCTCCAGAATGTTGTGCAAATCGAACTAAGTGGTGGTTGATGTCATTTGCTCAGCATAATATTTTCTAGGTTAAGCTATATGACTAGAATATAAATAATTGTTTCCCTTTATTTTTTCATTTTTAAATAACACCTAATGATTGTACCTATTTATGGGAAGCAATATAATATTTCATACATTTATCCAATGTCTAGTGATTAAATCAGGGTACTCAGTATTTGCACTTAGCATTTCTTTGTGTCAAGAGCCTCAAACTCCTGTCGTTCTTTATAAAATATATCATAAATTGTTTTAACTATAGTTACCCTAATGTGTATAGAACACTAGAACTTAATGTTCCCTTTTTATTGATATAAAATATTCCATTGTATGAATATTCTAATTTGTTTATTCAATTTAAATCCACTTTTTATTCTTTCATAGATTTTTAATTTTACACAGCTTTTAACATAAAGGTAGTGAAATTTCAAAGATGAGGAGGCGATATATATGGCCTCTTCTATTCGTTCTTCAAGATGGAAGGAAATTTCAGTTGTTAATGTTTTAAGTTTGGGACTAGTACAAATGAAGATGCTATAAACATTCTCGTACAAGTCTTTCTGTGTCCATATGTTTTTGTTTCCTATTCAGTAAATATTTAAGAGGAGAATTAGTGCATCATACACTGACTCATTATTGAGAATGAATTGAGGACTATATTAGAAACAAGGAGACATTTAGGAAATTTATACAGTAAGCCAGGGGTGACCTAGAGCTAAGATAGAGGTATTAGCTTAGATGACCATAACAAATACTATCTCGTGGTAGCATTGTTGAGAAATGTACTTCCTCACATAGTACCTCTATGGTTGAGTTCTGGTGAGGGCTTTTCCTGGCTTGCTGACATTTTTTGCTGTATTGTCACATGGAGACAGATCTTGATAACTCTTCTTCCTATAAGAACAAAAGTTCCACTGGATCAGATCCCCTCCCTCATGGCTCACTTACCTTTTTATTTTTCCTTAACCTTTGACAAGAAGTGCATGGCCAAAAACCCTGAAGAAAATAAGGTGAAAAACCTACTGCCAACATCACACTAAATGGGGAAAAACTGAAAGCTTTTCTTCTAAAATCAGGAACAAGACAAACATGTCACTTACCACTCCTATTCAGTATAGTACTTGAAACTTCAGCCAGAGAAATCAGGCAAGAGAAAGAAATAAAATGGAGACATACAGGAAAATAAGAAGTCAGACTAACATTATTTGCAGATGATATGATGTTTTACATATAAGACAAAAAAAATTCCACCAAAGACTTCTAAAACTAATAAACAGATTCAGCAAGGTAGCAATATTAAGGCAAAATTAAGACACAAAAGTAGATAGTGCCGTAACACACCAATAATGAACCCACCCACTGAGAAACAAATTAGAAAAACAATACCATTCACAACAGCTTCAAGAAAAATTAAACACTAGGAATTAACCTAACAAAGAAAGTGAAAGATCTCTTTACAAAAACTACAGTACTCTGGAAAACAAAAAAGAAGTCAAGGAGAACATCTGAAAATGGAAAGATATCCCCTGTTCCTGGACAGGCAGAATCAATATTGTCAAAATGGCCATACTTCCAAAAACTGATATATAGATTTAATGCAATCCCAATCAAAATATCTACAACATTCCTCACAGAATTAGAGAAAACAATCCTAAAATTCATATGGAACCAGAATTTCCTGGACAAGAGCAAAGCAAGAAGTATCACAATCTCAAATTTCAAGTGATATTACAAAGCCACAGTGACAAAAACAACATGGTAATAGCACAAAAACAGACATGTGGATCAACAAAACAGAATAGAGGTTGCAGAAACAACCCTAGATCAGTCAGTCATCTAATCTTTGACAAGGAGCCAAAAACATATGCTGGAGGAAAGGCAGCATCTTTAACAAGGGAAAACTGGCTCTCCATGTCCAGAAGATTGAGTCTAGATCCATGTATCTCACCATGTACTAAAAACTAAAATCCAAATGGATCAAAGATCTAAATATTGAAACAGAAACATTTAATGTTCTGGAAGATATAATAGGTAAAACTCTTGGCATAACCAAGGACTTTCTGAACAGAACCCCAATTGCACAAGAAATAACATCAAGAATCAACAAATGAGGCTATATTAAATTACAATGTTTCTGCATAACAAAGAAAATAATAAACAGAGTGAAGAGACAACTTACAGAATGGAAAAATATTTTGCCAACCATTCTTCAGACAGAGGACTAATACATAGAATATATAAAGACCTCAAAAAGGGATTTAGCTCAGTGGCTCAGTGCCTGCCTTGCAGGCACAAGGTCCTGAGCTCTATCCCTGGTACCAAAAAAACCCTCAAAAAAAGTAGAACCCACCTCAAAAAGGCCAAATCATGGGCCAGGGATTTAGTTCAGTGGCACGGCACCTGCCTCACAAGTGCAAGGTACTGAGTTCAATCCCCAGTGCCAAAAAAAAAAAAAAAGAGACACCAAATCAAATAAATGGGCAACTGCAACACTTCTCAGAGGAAGTACAAATGGCCAATAAACACATGAAAAAAAAAGTTCAACATCTCTGGGCATTAGAGAAAGGCAAATTAAAACAACATTGAGATTGCATCTCATTCCAGCGAGAATGGCTGTCTTCAAGAAATCAAATAACAATTGCTGGCAAGGCTGCAGCGGAAAAAGGAAACTTTCTACATTGTTACTGGGAATATAAACTAATACAATCACTATGGAAATCAGTAGAGAAATTCCTCAAAAACAAAAACTGGAGATTCCATTTGACTCAGCTATTTCCCTTCTAGGTATCTTCCCAAAAGAGTTAAAGACATCCTATCACAGTGATACATGCACAGCTATGTTTATAGCAGTGGCAACTCATAATAGCTGAATCTCAGAAGTCATATGTCAAGAGAGGGGATTACACTTCAACATATGAATTTGAGGGAAACACAATTCAGTAGATAATAAAGAGAAGGGGAGCAGGTGAAGGATATAAAAAGAATTCAGACATACTTAAAAAGTAGATAAAGAGCAAAGGGGCTGGTTGATCAATTTCCTAGTACATCTGGTGACATCTGCATGAGAAGACAGAAAGTTTATGTTCAAGTTTGCAGTTGAGGCCTCTTTTAGAAAGGAATGGGTGGAGGTGTTCTTTACAAAGAACATCATTTTCATTTTCTTTTTCTCTTTTCTCTCCTTCTCCTTCTCCTTCTTCTTTTTCTTTACAGGGGATTGGACCCAAGGCATTGCATGTGTTAGGTAAATGTTCTACCACTGAGCTACAGCCCACCCTGTTTATTTTCTTTTTAATTTTATCTTACCCTGGCTTACTAATTGTGCAGGCTAGCCTTGAAGTTGTGTTCCTCCTCCCTCACCCTCCCAAGTAGCTGGAATTAGAGCCCACATCCAGTGGTAAGAAAGTTTTGAGGGTCCCAAATGCCCAGCACCACAATGGGGCAAAGCTCCCCTCTTGGTCATAAACATTCACACAATTTGGCTCCCTGAAATGGCTGATAATTTGGTAACCCTCCAAGCCAATATTTTAAAATACTTTCAATAATAAAATTATATAAAAATAAAATTATTTCTATAATAAAATTATAGAAAAAGATAGGGTTTGTTTTACTGATTTACTACCAAAACTGAATCACAATCAATATCCAGAAAAAAATTAGAGGTAGAGGAGCAGAGATCAAACATTTCCCAACTTTATTGTAGTATTTATTCTCTTTTTAAATTTGTTTGGAAGGGGAAAACTTGGAAAAATTTAGGGCTTCAAATTTAGATAAAAACATAGTATGCTGACTCCTGCTAAATGGCATTAACCATGCATTTTTAGTTTCAGAATTTTTATTGAGTGTGTAGACTCTTAAGTGACTACTATTAGACATGTACCTAAAAAGATAGATTACAACACATGCACACACAAACACAGCTACACAGATACCCACACCAGCACACTGGCTGTAGAATCTGGTTTTTTTGTTTATTTGTTTTGGTTTTTTTTTTTCGGTACCAGGGATCGAACTCGGGTCCTTGCGCTTGCGAGGCAAGCAACAGAACCACTGAACTAAATCCCCGGCCCATGTAGAATCTGTTTTGGCAACAGTCAGAATATTAGATTTCATTAATTTGCTCCAAACATGTCTCCCCCTTTTAGATCAGAACTCCCTGGCAGTTAGCTACTTGCTCCTTTACCCAGCCAGCTTCTGCCCCTGATTTTCACCCAAAATAAAAGATGCTCTGGAAGGCTGTGTGATCCAGAGTCAGGACTGGTAAAGCTGCAACAATGCATAGATTCTGCAGACAGAGGCCAGGCAAGCACCCTGGGAGAGGGACCCCACTGACCCTACTGAGGAACCCACTGTGCTGAGAAAGCTTGGGGTCTGATGAGAGCTAGATGGGCCCTCCCTGGCTTAAGTCACCACACACCCCGTGCTGTTTGTGCAACCCTAAGCAAGAATATAATCCCGCTGAGCCTTAGATGCTCATGTATAGATATATATAGCCTCACCTGGGGAAGGTATGTGGTCAGATTCTCACTTTGGGGTTAAAAAAATAAAATCAGTCCTATTTGGAGATCTGTGTAGTTGGTAAGTAGCAAATCAAATCTCATAAATGATGCCATCCTTGGATGAAAATTTCATTTTTATTTTACTTCCTCTACTCTCTTTTCATCTTATTCTTAACAGGTGGCATGCCACCATATTCACTAAAACAGTAAAATGCATAGAGGTTTTAGAAAAGTTTGCTTCCCTGCAGAGTTAAATATCTACCTCATGAAATCTTAAAAGAGAAGATGAAATGGCATGTAATTGTCTTAAATACTGTATGCCAGGCACTTTTACTGTGGTTTAAAAAACACATAAAAGTATCCATCTTTACCATTTTTAACTGTACAGATTAGTAGTGTTAAATATGTTTACATTGTTTGAAACAGACCTCCAGAACATTTCCATCTTGCAAATCTGAAACTCTCTACCCATTAAATAACAACTTCTATTTCCTCCTGTCCCCAGCCCCGGTAACTGCCATCCTACCTTCTGTTTCTATGAAGTTGAATACTTGAAATACCACATATAAGCAAAATCATATAGTATTGTGACTAACTTATTTTACTTAGTATACTGTCCTCAAGTTTCATTCATGTTATAACGTGTGACAGGATCTTTTCCTTTTAGGTCTGAATAAAAATATACTGAATAATATTACATTGTATGTGTATATCTCATTTCATTTACCCATTTATCTTTCAATGGACATTTGAGGTTACTTCTACCTCTTGGTTTTGTGAATAGTGCTGCAATGAACACAGAAGTACAATTATCTCTTCAAAGTACTAATATCATATTCTTTTAATATATAACCAGAAATGATAGAACTGGGTCATGTAGTAACTCTGGGTTTAATTTTATAAGGAACCTCCATACCATTTTCCATAGCAATTGCACCATTTAAAATCCCACCACAGTCCACAATGGTTCCAATGTCTCTACATCCTCAAAATCACTTTAGATATTCTGGAGGGTTTGTTTCTTTGTTTTTAAAAATAGTTCCCTAATGGGTATGAGGTTATACCTTATTGTGATTTTTATTTACAATTATCTGATAATTAGTGATGTTGAGCATCTTTTCAAATGCTTTTTGCTCATTTCTATATTATCTTTTGAGAAATGTTTATTCAAGTCCTTTGTACATTTTTAAAACATGTTAAAAAAAAATTGTGGGGGGCGGGATTTAGCTCAGTGGTTCCGCTGCCTGCCCTACAAGTGCAAGGAGCAGAGGTCGATGCCCAGTACCAAAGCAAAAACAAAAACAAAAACAAAAAACAGGCTATAAGATTTACGTTGTTGAATTACAGGAGTTATTTATATATTCTAGACATTAACTCCTTAACAGATATATTATTTGCATATTTTTCCCACTCCATAAATTGTCTCTTTATCCTGCTAATTGTTCTTTTTGATGTACAAGAGTTTTTAACTTTGATGTAGTTGTATTTATCTATTTTTCTTTTGTAGTCTATGTTCTTGAAAAAAATCATTGCCAAGTCCAATTTTCCCTATGTTTTCTTCTATGAGTTTTATAGTTTTAGTCTTATATTTAGGTCATGATCCTTTTTTTTTTTTCTTTTTTTGAGGCAAGGTCCTGCTATGTAGTTCAGGCTGTCCTTGAACTCACAGTGGTCCTCCTGCCTTAGTCTCCCAAGCGCTGGGATCAAAGGCATGTGCCACCACACCAGGCCTCATAATCTATTTCGAGTTAATTTTTGTATATAGTATAAAATGAGACCAACTTCATTCTTTTGCATGAAAATATTCAGTTTTCTCAGCATTGTGTACTGAAAAAATTTTCCTTTCCCCACTAAGTGGTCTTTCACTCTTGACAAAGATCATTTCAGCATACATATGAGGTTATTTCCATCTTCTTCCATTGGTATGTTTGTTTACGTTTATGATAGTACTATACTATTTGTATTATTGTCACTTGAAATCAGGAAGTATAAGACCTTCTACATACTCTTTTTCAAAATGTTTTGGCTATTCAAGTTTCACTGAGATTTCATATAAATTTTGGGATTAATATTTCTATTTCAATACAGAAGTCACTGAGATTTTAATAGAAATTATACTGAATCTGTAGAATACTGGGTAGTGTATGGATTAGGGCTCTCTAGAGGAACAATATGCATATATATGATACAATTATGCAAGACTTACAGAATCGGGGTGAAGATAATCCACAATGGTTGTCTGCATGCTGGAGAGCCAGAGGATCTAGTAACTGCTCTGTCCAAAATGTTGAAAGTCTCAGAACAAAAGATGCAGTGTCACTACAAGACTAAAGACTTAGAAGTGTGAGTCCACCCTGAAGGGCTGATGAATCTGAAGTCTGATGTCCACAGGTGATGGCAGTAGTAAAAGTTGTATTCACTCTAACAGAATGGAGCTTTTCAGTTACAGGCTGGCTTCCTCCTTCTTTTTCCCCTCTCATTTCATCCAGGTTGCAAGCCTATTGGACAGCACCATCCACACTCAGGGCTGGACTCCCCCAACCCAGTCAGCTGGCCTACCTGCCAACCATCTCTTGAAACACCTCAAAGACACACCCAGAGGTGTGCTTTACTAATCTGCTAGGCATCTTTAATCCAGTCGAGTCAACAATCAAGGTACCATGGTCATCTTAACAAAAGCGAGTCTTCTATCCCATGAATATGAGATGTCTTTCTATTTATTTGTATCACCCTTAATTTCTTTCAGCAGTATTTTCTAGTTTTTAGTACATAATTACTTTGCCTTAATAAAACATGAGCTCTGAAGATCACTTGAATAAAAAATAAGAGTATAGTTAAAGATAACATACAAAGAAGAACAACATAAGGAGGACAATATCCCTGGAGATCTGTATCTGCGTACATGAATAATGGCATTTTACCTGTGTTTTATTTATTCAGGAAGCATTTACCCATCTTTCCCTGTGACCACATGTACACAAAGTGATGAGGTGCCAAGAAAATAAGACATGAAATTGCTTTCCGGAGAAGAAGATATGGAGACCAGGGGTTATAACACTGTAAGTCAGTAACAGAGCCTTCAGGAGGTAGGTTCCACATGCTATGTTATATAGGATAAAAGGTCCCATCTGGAGGGAGTGGAGTGAGGAGATGCTTACAGGAAAAGGAAACATCTGGGTGGAAATTTGACACATGAATAGAACCCAGCAGAAAAGCACACCTCACAAAGATAGTTTGCAAATACGCTTTGGATTGATAAAGTGAAACTAAAGTCAATATAATGAGTTCAGAAATTATGCAAAACTAAGCATCATGACTTCATAGCCCAATGCACAGTCTACACATAAGTACATTCTAACAATGATAATAATTTAAAATTTTAAACTCTTATTTGTTAAACACTATACAAAGTACCTTAAATGCATTGTCTCATTTAATCCTCACACTAATACTATAAAGTAAGCAATATCATTATTCCTTATAGAAGAGATAACAAAAGCTTAAGAGATGTTAAATAACTTTCCTAAAACCATGCAGCTAATCAGTGGTAGAGTAGCATTCAAACCATCATTTGACAGCAAAGATGCATCTTTCCCTATGTGCAAATGTATGCATAAAAATATAGAGAGATGACATGCATTTCTTAGTTCATTTCATTGAGGCTAAAAGAAGTGTTTCTGAGAAACTGAAACATACATGCTAAAAAGAAACCTTAAAATTATTTCCAGCTAGAATATATTTGACATATTTGATATTGGTAAAATTATGATACTAGTTTGAGGTGGTACTATTAGAATCCTCCCTGGTTTTATCTCACTCTTTTCTGTAACTACTCAACACCATAATAAAACTGCTTCTGACACCCTGGGCAAATCAGCAGAGTTTCTAGAAAGGCTAAAATCTAGATTCACTGACTTACTTCCTTAATTACTGAACAAAATACAAGTGGTCACCAGGGAAAAATAAAATGCCTGCCTTTATTAACTAGACAAATACAATAGAAAAATTATGGTTTCTAAGCAATGTTTATCTCGCTGTAACTCCTGGGCAAATTTATTCCTAGTAGACTGGAATGGGTAATTGTACCCGATATAAAATGATAATATTAAAAAAAGATAAATTAAAAATACCAAGGATTAAATATTGTCTGTAAAATGAAGGTAAGGCTAATTAGATACAGTAAACAATAAAAGGAATTTATATTAAGTTGTCCAACTAAAGTGAAGATTTTCTTTTATGTGATTCACAATTGTACAGTGTATTGTTTCCATTTAATAAGCTTAGTCTCAAGGATCAGTATTACAATAATTTTACTTCTCTGCATGCTCCTTACTATAAGGAAAAAACTCATTCTCTTAACTTTGTTTATACACCAGAGATTATTGTTTGGCCATTTAGTCAAATGGGGGGAGGGAATGACACAGGATTTTTTCTAATTTAGCCAATTCTTATGACTCTTATAAGAGCCTTATACATCCTATCACCACCCATGCAGGTTACACAGTGTTTGAGAAATTGTAAAAGCTGGAGATAATTAATTTAGAGCTTTAAATTGGAGTTATCCCAGTTCAAGAGAGATTTTTCTCCTCTTTTCTATTTCAATTCTTGTTGCCATTTACGTTCCATACTGAAATTTAGAGGCAGATGCACGTGACATCACAAAGACAGTCTGTTTTTGTTCTTTTTCATGAAGGCTTCTTTCAGTTCTGAGGATTCAGGTAGAGTAGGCAATCAAAAATTAACCCTTTGGGGCCCACAGATGTTTGCACTGCAGAGGTTAACCGTAGTTCAAATGTCTATTTTAATGTATAGTTTAGCCACATAAAAGCCACATCTTAAATGCTTACATTAAATATTTTTAATAAAGGAAATAAAACACTTTTGCAGGCCTTAGATTCAGATGGATAATGAGATTTTAGAAACCATCAATAATTATGCCATTGAGAAATAAAAAATAAATATCACTGTAGGTACGTGGTGATATGCATAAACCACATGTTCATGCATACACATGCACACGCAGTTGCTTTGGGAAATGTTAATAGGTTTGATAAGCTTATATCTGTGAACCACCTTTTATTTGTCAAAGACATCACAGAATGCTTACTCTTTTTTTTTTTTCTTAAAAGGGATGAAGACCATTTAACCAACCTGCTAGGCAGAATTTCTTGCTAATAAACTGCAGTGTTAAAAAACATCAGGCAGAATGAGGAAATGGTATCTGCATGCTTTCAGTGCATTTTAGCCCCAATTGGACTAAACAATGTTGTCAGCAAGTGAAAGGAAGACAAGGGACAGTCTAAGAATACATCATGTGGAAAAAATTGCATTAAGCCAAGGGAACACTATTCCTCAAATATTGCTGAAGCTGAGATATTACAAAATAAAATTTAAACAAAGAGAGCAAGAAGATGGGCCTAGGTCCTGCTGAAATACTTCCCTGCCATTGTCAATTTTAAATGTGTATTCAAATATATGAATATGTATGTATATACATATATATATGATATATATATTTGGTACATACTAAAAGTATATACTTTCATCTTTCCAGGGAAGGTGAAAATTACCCTTGCACAAAACAAAATAATCGTATCTTCAGTCCAGTACCAGGTTAAATTATATTCACGACTTGTCCTTCATGCAAAATAGCAGAGGTACATTAGGATGGAATTGCTAGAATTAACCTGCCTTGGCTCCTTTAGTTTTTAAGAGGGCAAGATCAAAGACCAGGTCCCATAAAATCCATTAAAATAAACATAGAAATTGCTGGGGGCTGTAGAGGAGCTTCAAGGAAAATGACCTCCTCCCTTTTAGTACAAAACACTAAAGAACTGTCAGAAAGAACGTCCCTTTACTTGTATCTTTTTAAATACATGACCTATAATTCTAATGAGAAGCGAATTGGTTGGGGGGGCAGTTCATATGGAGGAAAATTAAAAGGAAAGAACTAGAATTCTAAATAGGCCTTTCTGAGCTGATAGGTAAAGCCGCTTGGTGTATATGCACCATTTTCAAACACTGGACTGACCCCAAGACCTGGCTGGCTTTGCTGAGACCTGTCATTGTGCTTACTTATTCCTGTGCATTATCCTGTGGTGGCCCCATAGAGATGATCATCTTTCAGCACCATCTGCTACTAGGAAAAAACAAGAACATACACTACACCTGCTACAAGCTTCCCCACAACCTAACCATTTTCTCTAGGCAAAATGGCAAATAATGTAAACAACAAACAGGAATCCACCAGCTGACAGGTCCCGATTCTGGCACATTTTAATCAAGTTTCTAACTGGTATTGAAACTGAGTAATTTGGTCACCTAAAGTAATCTATAGGGCACGTCAGTGCTTAGCATGGGCGTGCGCACACACACACACACACACACACACACACACATATGTCCAACTAGTTATCTAAAGGTCATCTTGGGCTTTTCATTCCACTGATCTAATTTCTTCCAGAAGAAACTGTCTGGCAGAAGTATCTGTGATCAACAGACTAAGAAATCACCGGACTTGCTTGACTTCGGCATTCCTAAAGTTTATCTACATTAATTCAGTAATTATTTGTTGCATCCCTACTAGGGCCAGCCACCATTCCGGGAATGGAAGAAAACAGTTTTTGCTTTACACTGTGGCAGAGGAATCCATATTTTCTCTGTTATACTCAGCTTCTCTGCTTTTGTATTGTCCAGATCTTTGCATGCCTGCTTCCTACCTGATGAGGACAACCCAGAAGCAATGTTGACTTAAAGCCAATTTTTTAAGAGCTCCTCAGAGAGTTTATTTTCTAAACACCTCCAAAGGCTACTCTTGCATATATAGTTTCATGAAAAATATATTGATGAGAAACTTCCTGACCTCCTGTTCCAGGAAAAAAATATTTTCTGGTGTAAAACAAGTTTTGTTTTTAAGCCTGCTGTTTTATCAGAGACTATTGTCTTTATTTAATTAACAATGAATCACACAAAGGAATATATATTGACATCATTTAAACCCCCAACATTGTATTAGATGCTTATGAAGAATACAAAAGGTTTTAATATTAGAAACAATTAAAACTTTTAGAAATCTATTTTAATCTAGGCGCTATCAGATACATCTTATCAGAGAGCTTCAAGGATTCTCAATCTTTTCTGGAAAACATATTTCACCTGATGCAGTTAGAAAGTAACTGTGATCCCAAGTAACGAGTTTGCAAATTCCCAGCACAAAGAAATGATACATGACTGGGTCAATAAATATGCCAATTACTCTGATGTAATCAGAGCACATGTATTCAGAAGTCACACCGCTTTGGACCTTTTCATCATTGGAAATTTGCACCTTTACATAGTCTCTCTTGGTTCTTATTTTTCACCCTTGCCCAGCCCTCCCTTCAACCCCTCCAGAGAAATGGAAAAAATGGAAATAAAGTCTTTGTAAATAGGGAAGTATGGAGGGCGTGAAGGGAGGGCTAGGAATGGGGAAAAAATAAGAACCAAGATGCATTATGTAAAGGTACAATTCCCAATGAGAAATGTAATTGTGTTGTATACCTACAATGTACCAATAAAAGAATTTAATACAAAAAAAAAGAAAAAAAAAAAAGAAGTCACACCGTACCCATACATAGTTATAATTACCATGTGTCAATTATTAAAGTATATTTTTAAAGTAAAATAAATATGTATATGCGAGAAAGATAGGTAGACTATTTAATCCATTCATAATAGAGACTTACATAACTGCTTTGTGGAATAATATCATTTCAACTTATCATACCATGGTTGTATACATTACAAAGAAATATTAGTGAATTCCTCAGCTCACAATTAGACTTTTATCTTGTAAAAAGTGTATCTACCTTTTGAATAGGCAGCCTTAGGAACAAATGACTTTCTTATCTAGTAATTCAATGTGTTAATCTTTTACATTCCTAGTCCCATATATGCACTTTGTCAAGGAGTCTGTAGAATGTTCTTATATACTGATAAATCTAAATTAATAGCCATCACACAGGAAATAGACCTAGGCATTGTTAGAGCAGCCCAATAAAGATATTTGCTGAATGCATGGCAGCGGTCAAAAAGTATGTGAATCATACTGTATTAGGAAGTGAATGGATAATATGAAAAATGCCATAGAACTGTAACATAAGCCAGTGGGGCATCTTTACTGTTACTATGTATAGTAGATTCAACTCATGTCTCTTTACCTCCAAAGACAGATAACTTTGAAGGTAAGAAAAAGTGGAAAGTAACCGCACTATAGTTCCAACAAAGGACAAGATCAGTGGAGGCCTCTGTGTGTGAAGGGAATAAGGAGAATGCCCTGCACATGAGGTAAAAATGACTGCATCCATTTCATCAAGGGAGGAGAAATGCACACAACTATACTACCCAGACCTCACAAATCTGCACTGATGATGGGGAGATACTGTCACAGAGACAGGAAATTATCCCTAAGGGAAGCACAAAGTGGAAAAAGCAACAAAATGCATGTACTGTTTGCTTTCCTTTGAATAATTCCTGTGTCTTTTATTTATCAAACATGGATCTCAGAGCCTTTGGATCCCTGTGTGGTCATCCCAATATGCCTGTTCTAGGGAGAAAAGGGAAAGGTCAGAGGGAGCTCATGATCTCTTGCTTTGGTTCTGGTAAGTTTCCAGATTGAAAAGGGACATGGTACAAATAACCAAACCCTGTCTTAACTGCGTTGAGGCTCACCGCCTTGACAACAGAATAAGGAAGAGGAAAACAGACTCAGGACCCACCTTGTCCAGGTTTAAAGCCCAACTTGAACACATTTTTGCTGTGTGATCTTTGACAAGTTACCTGATTTTCTTGTGTCTTAATCCCTTCTTCATTAAGATAAACATAGAATAATGGCCCTATCTGTAAGCTTGGGAGATATTTAGAACTGTGGGTGGAAGGCAGTGTTAGCCATCAGCCATGTAATATTTACTCCTGGGTTAAAAAGAGAAGTTTTATGGAGGGATTCTGCATAGTTCGTACTATAAATCCTCAGAAGTCTTCATTGGTATTATAAATACTTCCTTTTTGTAGACAAGAATTCCAAGGCCCAGGAGAGATAGGTCATTTTTGCAAGGTCACACAGCTAGTGATTAACAGATCCTGAATATGAAGACAAGTATCATAGTTTGGATCCTGGGTCTGAGAGTTTAACCATTACACTTTAGTCACAACTTGGAATTACTGAGTTCCTTACTCACTCATCAAAAAAGGCTTATGTACATTTGTTACACTTCTCTATAGATTTGTTTTGTTTTATTTTGTTTTGTTTTTGCTTTGCTTTGTTGCTGATGGAAGAAGACAGTTAAAATACAGGAATGGAAGTTCCTAAAGGACAAGAATCTTATCTTAGCAGCTTTATTGACTCCTATGTCCTCTAGTGCCTAAAACAGAACCTGGCACACTGTAGGTGCTCAGAATGCCTTTGTTAAGTAACTGATAGGCCAATGTATGCCCATGGGAGTGTACAATATATGTGAGCACTAATGATTCGGTTTAAAAGAAGTGGGGTGGGCTCCAGGGTGTGGGAAGGACTCAGGACAGCATTCCTAGATGATGCTAGAAAATATGTCAAAGTTGCATAAGAGTTCAGTTTTTTCTTCAATCAAATGTTGATCTAGGATGGGTTACAGACAGGTTAGGGTTCAGGGAGTTATAGCTGCCCTTGCTTCTCCGAGTCTCCTTTTCTTTGCTCTTAAAAAGCAGACTTGGTTACCAGGAAAGGCAAATCTCCTGTAAATAGGAGCAAATATGATCTTGTAAGAAAACAGTGGCAACAGGTGACTGAAGGACGGTTCAATACAGTTCCAAGTCAAAGGGATATTTTGGGACTGGGTTGTGCTCTTTCATCACTACCATTTGCAGAGCCAGTTACCCTCTGTGATACTGAAGGTTTGTGTCCACCCCTTCCTTCCAATTCATGTTGACCACCAAACCTCCAATGTAATGATATTAGAATTAGGGCTTTTAGGGGAGGTGATTAGGTCATAGGACGGAGCCCTCACGAATGAGGTTAGTGCCATTTTAAGAAAGATTCCAGATAGATCCCCCCTCTCCCATGTGAGGGGACATAGTGAGAAAATGGCCTTCTATGAACCATAAAGCAAAGCAAGCCCTCACCAAACACTGATTCTGCCAGTACCTTGAACTTGGGCTTCCCAGCCTTTAGATCTGAGAGAAGTACATGTTGCTTAAGTCACTGAGTCTATGGTATTTTTGTCATAGAACCCAAATTGACCTAAGATACTCTCTCATCATTCCTGACATTTTCCCAGCAGCAGGAGTTCAGTGGGTTTGGCTGAGCCCTGCTGATTGGCTGTTTGAAACGGACTTCTCCAACCAGAAAGGCTGAGTCACTGACTGGAGCAGAAACACATCCCTTCTCTGCAAGGTTTTCTGCTTGAAAGATAGAACCAAATGCCTGAATTTTTCACCAGCTTGCCTTTCCCTCTCGTAATCCCAGTTGGTCTTTTCTCTTAAATAGAAAAGCATTTATAAAAATAGGAAAAATCCACCATTTGGCTCTAAGGAGAGGGTATGATCCCTGGAATCTACAAGAAGAAGAAGCTACATAAGTCAGGCCCTGAGGTTAAGCCCTTCCTGAGAGGCCATGACCTTCAGTCCAAAGCACATTTAGTTTGAGAGATTTTAAAAGGAAAGTAAAAATACTGTAACCTCACTCTGTCTTCCCATCTCCCAGCACAGACCTGTTAGGCAGCTCAACTAGGAAGACATATCATGTTGATGTCACCCATGAGAGTCAATCTCCCAAGACACAGAATGGGGCAAAAGAAAATCCAGAGAATGTCTGGGGAAGTTAATGGGAGATATCCAGAAGGAGAACATTATGAGAAATTCCCCTTGCCTTCTTCACAATCAATGGATACACTGGTTTCTGAGCTCCTGGGGAGCTAAACAGTTGTCTATAGAGAACGAGACCTGCTCCGTGTAGCAGGTGTGTTGTGGACACCTGTAAGAGAGGCTCCAGCTCAAGAGCACAGGTCCATGTGATCCCAGTCACAATACAGGTGATGAGGAAGTAAAAAGAAGAGGACAGGACTGCACAGGGGGTATGCATGCTGCCCAATAATGGGTCTCAAATGAAATGCATGTTCTGCCTCCACTCCAGGGTGGTCCAGCCCAGGAAATAGTGATCTCAAGCACACATCAAAGATGATAATCCTCAGGAAAGAAGAAAACAGCCTTGGGGCTGACACTCAAAAATGTCAAGACAGATTCAAATTGTTAACCTTTTTATTTCTGCATTTTAAAGTGTTTTTGTCAAGCCATTTAAATGCTGTCTACCTGACTCACTGTTGTAAAAATTCATTTTGTATCTGGCTAAAAAAGCTTTTTTTCTTGTGATCTCAAATTTGTAGCCACTTTTCAAGTGCTTCTTTTTCTTCCTTTTAGGAATAATAAAGAAAGACTGTGCAGAAAGCTATCCCTGGCACATTTGACTTCTTATTTTTTTGCTCACCTCTTCATCCACCAAGACTTTTATCAAACGCCTCCTGGATATAAGAACAACAATCATGTTTCTTTTTACGAAATTCTCGTATTTTCATCTTGATTGATATTCACAATGCACCTCCTGAAATCAGTTTGGCAAATATTAATATTTCCCTTTAACAGATGTGTAAAAAAGAGCCTTTCAAAGAGTAAACAGCTTGTGACCTGGCTCCTCAGGCTCTATGTGACCTCACAGGGGCTACCTTTCTAGCCCCATCTCACACCATTCACCCCTCACACACTGAGCTCTGGCCTCTGCTTGTGCTTCTTCATAGCATTCGTTGTCATCTTATACTTTTAATTATTAGTTCTTGTCTGTTGTTTCTCTTGTTCCCTAGAATATGACTACACAAGAGAAGAGCCCTTCTTTCTGTAGACCATTTCTGTGTCCTGGGGCTTGTACATATATGTGATAAAATTTCTAGCTGAAAGTTTATGTAATTATTTTTAAAATATCTATTTATCTTCTATCTTGTAAGCTCCATGAGAAAATGAGCAATGTCTATTTGTTCTGATACCCAGACTAGGTGCTTAGCAAATGTTTTACTAAAAGATATAAATGAAGGAAGATAGGAAAGAAGGAAGAAGAGGGCTAGAGGGAGGGAGAAAATGAAGGAGGGGAGCAGAGAAAATCTTGAATTACTTTACTGTTAATATGGGCCAGGTACTCTGCTAAGTCATTTATATTCTTGCTTTATTGGGTTTCCAATTATCTGCAAGCAGATAATATCCCTAGATTTGCAAATGAGGAAACTGAGGCAAGAGCCAATTACACAGGGAACAAGAAGAGAACAATGTCTCCATGTTCTAGACCATGCTCCTTCCAACCACATCACACATCTGGGCACACTTACCCTTCGCGCTCCCAAGGCAGAAGAAAGAAAAGAGGGAGCTACAGAAAGATAGCTTTAGGTCAGTGTTAAAAAAAGAGCCTTCTCTTGGTAAGAGCTGTTCTGGGATAGAAGGCGCTGCCTGGAGAAGCAACTGGCCGTAGGGTAGAATGAAGGGCTGGCAGGAAAGGGTCAAGAAGGGAAAGATGAGCAAACCAGAAAACTGTTTACATAAAAGGAGTGAGCAAATACATACAATTCATTAGGTAACTGAGTCAAGTTTCCACCACCACCGAAGGGAACTGCAATATGGAAAGGGGCAAGCTGGAATTAATCCTATGGTCTTGAGCACAACAAGCACATGGTTTATAATTTCTTAACACCACCATAAAATAAAACAGGATTCTTTGTACTACTGACATATTTCTGTATGAAATTATTTCTAAGTAAAGAATAAGAGAGAAAGGTAGGCAGCAAGTTTCATTCTCCGTGGGTATGCAAGCGTGAGCCCAGCCCAGTAAATCTAAAACTTTCAAACTCATATCAGTTGCACACGGGCATCCTGTTAAAGTGCAGATTCTGATTCAGTAAGTCTGGGACCAGTCCAAGAGCCTCCATTTCTAACAAGCTGCCAGGCAGAGATGATGCTACTGACCCAAAGACCAAACACTGACTGGTAAGGAATGGAAAAGCCAAACAATTATTAATAAAAATTTAATTACCACTTAGAAAGCAACTAAGATTGACAGGCATTGTACTGAGTGTTTAATGAGCAGTCTCTAACCCTTTTCCATAGATGGATGTGGCTCAGAAGACAGAGTGGAAATAACCTCCCATACCAGAATGACAAGAGGAGCAGTGCACAATTAGGCATGGAAGAAAGACAGACTTTGGTTCTAATTCCAGATCAATTACTTACTCTTCATATAGTCCTAGGACATTATTAATATCTTATGCTTCACTTTTCCCTTATTAGATTGTTGTGAGAAATAAATGAAATAGTGACTGTAAATTGCCAAATACAAGGCCTTATATAACAAATCTTAATGAGTAGAACTCATGCTGTACTTTCCAGTGCAGTGTGTATTGAATTCTGTATTCTAATAGATAATCTTTGAAGTCCCTCCCACCATGACCAGGAGATCCTGTCATCTCAGAAAGAGGTATTTTGCAGGATATGCATCCACAGTGGGATCCTCAAAGAAAACTAACACACATAGATGGCTAAGGTGAGTAAAAGATGTTTCAGGAAAGAGTAAGAGAATCAGGATACACTGCCCAGCATTAGGCAGACAGGTACTGCTACAGGTGAAGAGATCTGCCTATTTAGAGCAAAGGAATCAGGCAGCCAAAAAAAACCAGCAATACATATGGAACGCTAGGGCTGTGGCAGCCAGTTGCTAGAGGGCTTCATGGGCAAGTCTGAGGAGTTTAGCTCACTTTCTTCTGTAGGTGGCCCAGACAGTCTTGTTGCAAGACAAATATCTGCTTATTGAACAAATCCTCTTAAACTGTCTGAACAGTAACAGACTTCAGCCTTGAAATCCAGATTACAAATCCTAACACTTTCTGGGAATATCCCTGATGACTGAAATAATCTGTGCGTGCAATTTTCTTGTAGGAACAATGTGGGGTGGCTAACATAGGAGACATCACCAATAGGAAAACGCTAGTTAATTAAACAAACCTGGTCCAAATAAGTTGTTCAACTTCCAGTGTTTTCAACTTCAAGGCTTTTAGTTACCATCCTGCCCACTTCACGGTGAAATTCACTTTCTTTGAGGGCATCCACATTTATTCCTGAACCCCTCAGAACAGTGATTTATTGTCTGTAGTGAAGTATGCCTACCTCTCTTATATTTTGCTCTTTGGGTAAAACACTTTCCACGCTGGTCATATTTCTTCAGGATTACTTAATTTCCATATTCCATCTCTTCACTTTGGAAAGTCTCACTCTCTCTTACTCAGATTGAAACTTGCATGCCTGCAGTCCTTTATGTATTGTCTCTCCACCTGCTCTCCTTGGATGTAAATTGGCTGAACGTTGAGAGAAAAATTGTTCTTTGTTCCTCTGGTCCATCCTTCAGTGAACATACCCCAAGAACACTTGCTCCCAAACTATTTCTGCTTGCCAACCAGCAGCCAGCCAGCAACCCACCCACCCACCTGATGGTTGGGGAAAGATGACAGAAGGGAGAAGAAAAGAAACGGGTGGGAAGAGAGAAAATCCAGTGACCAATATCCTGGCCCTGGTCCAACCTGAGTAATTACAGTCTGCCTCTATTTCAAACATTTTTCCCATTTGCAGCATGTATGCCTGTGTGTACGTTGGGGAGGGGGGAAGGAACTCTGTGAAGGTTTTTTTTCCTATTTCTTCTCAGGCATAGCTCATTAGAAATAACCTTAAACTTGTAAATATAATCCTGGGGAGAGAAGCAAATGTTTCAGGGTTCTACCTCAAAAGGGTTTAGAGATAGATAACTACACAGTTTCAAAGACATCTTAGGTAGCTTTTGCAATTTTGGGGGAAAAAGCCTTTGAAAGCACAGAAAAGGAAAGTTAAAATAAACATCCTCTCCCCATTATGGGGAACAATACTAGAAAACAAGGAAGAGGGCTTGTCCCCTGCTGATGGCACCTGCTTTACTCTTCAGTGTTTTGTCCTTGGCTTGCCCCTGCTTTGCTCTTCCAAAAACCATCTCTCCAGGTGACATCCAGGGCACAGATGGGACTTAAGATGATGGAAACATGAATTTTTGTAGCACAGCCAGCTCTCTCTTTTAGATAGAGCTTTTTATCAAAATTGAGGATTTCATTCAAGACAGAGGGGAAAACTAAGGCTTAACACACAACCAACCAGTTTATAACAAACCCTCACCCAGTGCCTCTGGAAAGAATGCACTGTATCACCTAATGGCCAGAAAGCACCAACAAGCACCCTCAGGGTCTCTGGGGCATATTTAGTCCTCTCGTAGCCTGATATTTTAATCATGGGTGCTACACTGAAATTTGAAGAAAACTTTATTTATATATATATATATATATATATATATATATATATACACACACACACACACACTTTTGTCTATAGAAAAATGTGAGTGTTTCAAATAACCTACCAACTAGTCAAATTTTGACTGTCCACTTGTACTTGTCACCTTTATCCTTTCCCTCCCATACTTTATGGTACATTTCTAAGGGTCCATATAGTACCAAAGACCCTCCTGAGAAAGTCATTCCTGCCCCATATCTGGTTGTATCACAATGGTTTACCACCTTCGCATAAGAAAGTGTAAAATTCTAAGAGGATAAGTTAGAAATGTCTTCCTTAATCTTCCTGTTGCTCTGTGGATTCAAAACTTTTGCAGGAAAGGCAAATATAGGTAAGGGCCAGGAGGGTCTCTCAATGGGTTTTGTTTTTGTTTTGTTTTTAATTAGAAATATGAAAATAGCTTTGGAAGCTGAAATTTTGTTATTGTCAGAAAAAGAAAATGGAATCTGAACTCTAAAAAAGTTAATGCCTTGGTAGACTTACAGAAGAAAATATAACAGCAGCTACAGAATACAGAAGGTCAAATTGTTTCATACAATTACTTTTTTCTGTCAAAAGTCACTAAATTTTGAAAAGCTTGTGTGACAAAAGGTTAGACGGAAACAGAGCTGCCTTAAGAAAACCCTTTTGTTCATGTCCAGCCAGAGCCAAGAACCAGGGAAATAGGATAAAATGTCCATGCAAGGTTGGACATTTCCTGAGCAGAGGGAATCAGTGAATGTTTTCTAGTTTCAGCCTTACTCTTTTTTTTTTTTTTTTTTTTTTTTTTTTTGGTACTGGAGATCAAACTCAGGTCCTTGCGCTTGCGCAGCAGGTGGCGAAACCACTGAGTTAAATCCCCTGCCCTTACTCTTAGTCTATAGCCTCTTCCAATATCTAGTAGCCACACCAAAGTTGAAAAGCCATGTTGAAAAGAAAACAAGCAGCAGGAACTCTCCCTTTCCAAAGCCTCTAAGACCCCAGAATACATGAAACCGAGTTGTCAGAACAACACAAGTAGACATGGCCAATGTTTGTGAATGTGTCCGATGTTAGTCTGTCACCAAAGCTGCTACTAAATTACAAAGTTCATACATTGGAAATGAAACAGCCCAGATAAAGGAAAGGGGGCAGGAAAGGAGGTATAGTAAGAGAGTATCACATGCCTGAATAATCAAGTATTGGGATTAGTGACATTTTTAAAAGTTAATTAAGCTTCAAGTAAATTTAACATCCAGTAATTCAAAGATACCACAGTTGAACACTGTGGATCATTTCACTCATATCTAAAGTTTGATATCTTTATAAAATAAATATATTCTAAATTTGCATCTTTGGTGCCCTGGTACAACATCACAGTACATTTTCACTTGCTCTTGGAAAGATTAGATAGCATTCTAAAACATTTGTACAGCTGAAAATTGAAACTAGACCCATGTCTTTCACCAAACACTAACCTAAAATTGAAATGGATCAAATATCTAAATATTAAAACAGAAACAATCTGCAGGAAGAGTGAATATGTAGAACGCTTAAGGACACAATAGACAAAGACTTCATGAACAAAACCCAGACTGCATGGGAAACACTAAAAAGGATCAACAACTGGGACTTCATCTTATTAAAAAGCTTTTGCACAGCAAGAGAAACCATCAACAGAGTGAAGAGACAACCCACAGCATGGGAAAAAAATTTTACAAGCTATTCATCAGGCAAAGGACTATTATCTACAATATATAAAGAACTCAAAAACTTCAGACCCCCAAAATTTAAAGACCCAATCAAAAAATGGGCATCTGAAATGAAAAGATACTTCTCAGAAGAAGAATTAGAAACAGTAAACAAATATATGAAAAAGTGTTCAACATCACTGGTAATTCATGAAATGCAAATTAAAATAATGCTGAGATTCCATCTCACTACAAAAAGAATGGCTGCTATCAAAAAGTCAACCAAAACAAATGCTGGCGGGGGTGTGGGAGTGTAGACTGGTGCAATGACTGGGAATCTGTGGAGATTTCTCAAAAAAAATAAAACTAGAGGCTCCATTTGACCCAGCTATTTCTCTTCTTGGTATCTTCCTGAAAGAATTAAAAGCATCAGACCACAGCAAAATATGCACACCCATGTTCCTAGCAGCACAGTTTGTAATAGCTAAATCTTGGAAACAGCCCAAATGTCCATCAACTGACAAGTGGATAAAGATGATGTGGTTTTTTTATACAATGAAATACTACTCAGCCATAAAGAAGGATGAGCTTCAGACATTTATAGCTAAATGGATGGACCTTGAGACTATACTCTTAAGTGAAATAAGTCAAACACACATGTTTAAATACTGCATTGTTTCTCTGGTGTGAGAAGCTGAAAGTGGAAATAGGGACTAAAATGTATAATAGATATTGGAAAATGGGAAGAAAATGTTCAAGTGGGAAGAGGAATAAGCGGAGGGAGGGGGAAAAGGAAGGAAGGGACAAGAAAAAAGTGAAAATAGAAGGAAAAAGTGTAAACAAACCTTTTGTACATAGGGAGAGGAGGGGGTTTCAAGAGGATGGGAAAAAAATAAAATAAAATTTATTTTAAAACAATATTTAAAAGTCAGTGCACAGAATAAAAATAAAAAATAAAAATAAATTTGTGTATATTTTCATAAATGACTTATTTGAGGCAATATTTACCCAAATATTTCTATTCTTTCTTTAGATGTTTTTCCTGTTTAAAATATCTATGTTGTTCAACAAGCTTTTATTAAATGTCTACTGAGCTAAGTACTATGGTAGAGTTAGGGATGTTTAAGTTGTAATGCCCAGCACAGTGCTTCTTACATAATAGACACTTGATATTCATTGAATAATTGCAGCAGGTATGGATAAAATATGTTCTTGAAAAATTTGAGATTTTCTGAGAATGCATAGGTTGATGTACAGTGGTCAGCCAGTAAGGAAAAAGGATGCAAAATGGCCTAAAAGAATTTAGGAACCAGAAGCACAGAAGGCAGTAGATGTTTTAGCTCCAGATACTTACAGGAAAGAGATTGACAATGAACAAATGTACAAGATTTGAAGCATCCATCAGATGTCATCACAGAAATGAGAAAGACCAAAGGTGAAAAGTAAAGATGACTTTTGCCAGAACCTGGACCATATGTATGAAATAATACAACAAGAAATGGGGTGGAAGAATCTTGAATTGAATGAATTTATTCAAAAAAGTCCAAGGGAAATAAGTCTGAGTTTACCTAGGTTAATAAGATTGTCTTTTCAGGAAAGAGGGAGACTTATCTGACCAAAAAAGTTCAGTTATAAAGAAACTTAAAAAATCATATTTGCACATTTCACTCTAAAATTACCCATGGTATAGCCAGGTATGGTGGCGCACGCCTGTAATCGCAGCACTTTGGAGGCTGAGAGAGGAGGATCGCTGTGAGTTGGAGGCCAGCCTGGCTACGTAGTGAGTTTAAGGCCAGCCTGAACTAAATAGAGACACTGTCTCAAAAAAAACCAAACAAAACAAAATTACTCATGATGTACATGTGAGAGAACTGGAACTTTCTTGACACACACAGTTGGAAAGTAACAGAGTGTTTCCAATCCCAGTCTGTGTGGTTCCTAGATAATCATTCTTTCCATTGCACCATGCAGTTTCTGTAAAAGCCATTCTCCGATTGTCAAAGAATTTTTTTCAATGTGTTATTCATATTATCAAATCTTTTAAGAAAATTAAAAATGTGCTTCTCTGCTGAGTAAACTTCATAATTCCTTGTGTTAAACTGTTTTCTCCGTTAGAGGCCTCATTTAATTATCCAACTTCAATAGGTTTAGATCTAAAACATCCAGCAAAACTCATGTGTTCAGAAGTGGAGCTTTTGGAAGGCGACTGGATCCTGAAGGCCCTACACTCATGCATGGATTAAACCAGAGATGAATCCATAGTTGAATGTGCTGCTGGAGGTGGAGCTCAGCTGAAGGAAGTGGAGCGCTGGGGTTGTGCCTTTGGAGAGTGTTATCTCCCTTTCCAAATCCTCCCTCCTCTCTGCTTCCCAGCTCCCAGAGCTGAGCAGCTCTCCTCCACCATCCCCTTCCATCATGCCACTTCTTCCTTGGAGCCAAGAAATCATGGCTCTCTGAAACTGTGAGCCAAAATAAACGTTTCTTCCTTAAGTTATGAGTGTCAGGTATTTTATCTCACAGAAAGTGAGTAAGATGATAGGCCACCGGGAATTTGAACATTTTCACTCGGATCAATAGGCGTATATTTAACAGTGGACTTTTGTGACCACCTGGCCTGTGCTCTGGGTGCTTCACACATGCTGTCTATCTCATTTCTCAAACTGCATTCTGCAAACCTGTAGCGTTAGCATCCTCTGGGAGCTAGCTTGAAATGCAGTCTATCTGGACACAGCCTGACCTACTAAATCAGAATTTACACTTTCACAGAATGCCCTGGTGATGTGTTTGCACATTAAAGTTCAAGAAGCACTGTTCTGCTTGACTCCAAAGATTACTTTTGCTACTTATAAATTATTTATAACCCCAATTTTGAAAGTAAAAAATACTGCACCCAAACTCAAAATGTTTTTTTTATTTTGTTTGTTTTTTGCAGTATTGGGGATTCAACCTAGGACATTTGCACTGAGCTACATTCCTATCATTTTCTTTTTCAGACAGAGTCTCACTAAATTACTAAGTTGCCCGGGTGGGACTTAAATTTGCAATTTTCACACCTTAGTCTCGAAGAGTGCTGGGATTATAGACATGTACTACCACACTCAGTAAAGTGGTTTATTTTTTAAAGTAGTTTGCATTTATTAGAATTCTTCAGATTGGAAGTAACAACCTAAATTCACAGTGGAAATATATTTGAAGACTCAGATAAACAAGACAATAGTAAAAACAATGCCAGTCTTTAGAGATCACTAAAACCACAGATAAAATGCCACTACCTCACACTCACTTTGCCATTGTGTTAGTGTGTCTTCTTCTATCTACTGATTAAGTGTCACCACAAAACAAAAAACATGGCTACAAACGGATCTCAACACCCTACTCATCTGTAAGTTTGGCTGTCCAAAAGGGTACAAAGGTTTTTCAAGTTCAAGTCCAGAAAACATCCACGAAAATTCTACATTTAGCCAGTTTAGGATTAAATGAACTGTCCATCTTATGATCATCAACTGTGCTGAAGAGTCAATGCACTGTTTAGGGCTGAGGGTGAAGGACTTTCTTAAGAAACAGATGGTGGCTCTTCAAACTACACAATGAGTGTGGAGTTAAGAGCATTTCTCAGATGAAAAAGCAGTGGAACTGTTAGAAGGAAGAAGTGGTGCTGGGCAGGCAATCTGCTAGTACTTCCTATATGCTATGTACTTTCTCATGTCCTTTACCCTTTCTCTATTGAATACAAAATTTCAAGTATATGAGTATTATATAATTCAGGTCAAAGCCAAGGATATGTACACGAAAGACACAATAAAACGAACAACAAGAGATGACTCTTCTCAAAGTTTGTTTTTATTTTACATATCATAACATTCCTGATTGAAAAGAAAAAGTAAGCTGAAGAGCTACATACATCTTTGATATTTAAAAAAAAAGCAGACATCAATTATGTATGTTTCCTTTAACCAGTGGGATCAGCAAACAAATGTTTTCCTTTTGCTTTTTTACTGACATTTCTTTCTCAGGTTAAAAATGTATTCATTAAACCAATAGATTCACAAGTTCCTTCACTAATTCGCTCTAGGCCATTAAGCATCTTTGTGGTTCCTTACATACATCAAGCTTTTACTTACCTCTAAGCCACTACAATGGTGTTCTTCTAGCTAGAGTGATATCCCTCTAAAGCTTCCCTTGACTCGCTCCTGCCCTTCATTCAAGCATCTGCTTAAAGGTCACCTTCGTGGAGATGCTGTCCTTGAACATCCTACCCAACCACACCAAATCCTACCTTTAACTTGTGTTCATTTTCCATATATATAATATACATAATATATTTATACATTTACTTATCTGTGTCTTGTCTGCTTCCCAATAGAGTATGAATGTGAAAGAGGAACTTTTATTATCTTTTCCCCTCCATACTCCTCACAATCTCGTACACCTGGTTACTGTCTAGAAAATTTTTGTCTAGTGAAAAAAAATTGAAAATAGAATACATAAAGCTATAATATGGAAGAGTGATTAGCACAGTTGTCAAATTTCCCAAGGATGGCTACTGGAGATGGGTGTAGGGTAAGATGCGAAGATGTTAAAACCAAAAAGGAATTGAAAGCCCGTATAGGAAGTTACCAAACAATAACAATAATACTCAGAAGAATATGAAACATTTACCTAGATTCAAATGGAGACTTATGATTGAAAAGTTGGAGACCTGATGCTGCTCTCTTTTTATCTATACAACTGTGTCAGATTTTTAGTGCAAATAAAAACGATCTCTTTATCATCACTACAGCTATACAGATACAAGATGAAAGAGGAAATTTTTATTCCTGCTCAGAAGTGCATTGCTATTAAACAAAAAGAAAAATTTGTACTTACCTCTTCCCCAAACTTAATTATATACTTCTAAAACTGAACCCAGAAGAACTGAACAGAGTGGAAAACTCTGATTAATCTGAGTTGGCTTCATGACCCTAGGCACATTGGCCAATGTCCCAGCCTCAATTTCTTCATCTCCTTTGATAGATGCTCCCTACTACTTGGCCCACTAGTGTCACTATACATTGGTCACCCACACTTTGGAAAGACTGAATATATAGACAATGGCGAGGCCACCAATAAATATAAAAGTCTGACTCACAATCTATGCAACAATCAGTCTGAGTAATGAACCACAACTTCTGTAGCAATGTACTTGAAATGGCTAAGCTTTGATCAATAAATGATAGCTTTCCTAAATTTGCTCCTATTTCCAACTTAGGACTAATCAAAGAAAGTTAATAATGCTCCCCTAACCAATGACATAAGATGCCCTGCTATGAGTTAGCCCTACCTCACCTTCTCCATGACAACTTCCAATGCAGGCACAGCTGAAATATTTTTCACTCAAAAGCTTTCCCATGCTTCTGCTTGCTTTGAGTTCTACCAAGCACAAGTGATTATAGCTGATCCCTTTCCACAGCCAATTCTGGATAAATAACCTTTATTTATTCTCAGTTAGGTGGTGTTTGTTTATGTGAGGTTCAACTTCAGCAGCTAGAAGAGTGTCAGGCACATAGGAGGTGCTCAATAAATACTTAATGAAATTGAGCTGAACAGAATTTACAACCAAACGATAACTATCTCACAGTGTGGTTGTAAGGGTTAAGTTAAATAATCCTAGTAAAAACATTTTGAAAATTCTAATGTGCTAAAAAGTCAAAGGTATTATTAAGTTTAAAACAATGTATAATCAGAAGCAGATTAAAAAGTAGTAGTACAATGTTATTTATTCTGTGGATTCTTGATGACCCTCTTTGAATTACTTCCAGGTTTTGACTATGTGAACTAAAAGTAAAGCAGGAAGAAAATCTTTCTAGGTTCTTTCAAAACACAATTTTGACTACCCAAAGTTTTAATGGTCTTGATGGAAGAAATTGTGGAAATCTCTCTCTCTCTCTCTCTCTCTCTCTCTGTCTGTCTCTGTCTCTCTCTCCCTCTCTCCCTCCCACTGCCCCCCTGTCTGTCTTTATTAGACCTTAACTATGCCTTCTCAATTCTGCTTCATCCTCTAGCTAAAATCATACATCTTTGAAATTATCTGCTTTTATGATAATACAGAAAACAAAAAAGATTACAGAAAGCAAATAGGATTTAACATCCTTTTCCCCTGCAGGGTAGGCACTTCTCTGAAGGCTCTGATTTCTTGTAGTCTAGATTCAGCTTATCTATCCTGTTTAATACTTTCCTCATTTCCTGACTCATCTGAACTCAAATGGCCCCCTGCCTGTAGCCTGCCAAGCCCAACAGCCTCTTCCTGGTCCTGTAAACCTAGGCTCACCCTGGATATCCTACTTCTTACCTACTGGAGCTGCATGCATTCTCTAGTCTCCAGAATCCAGACTTCCAAGAACTGAAGCTTTATTGTCAGTTTGACCTAGGTCTTCAAGGAAAGCAAAGAACTGACTTCCAGGTTGCCCAAAGAGAACATTTCTTAGTAATATTAAGTGACATACACAGACAAGAGTCTGGTCCTAAGTTCTGCTGGTAAAGAAACTTAGCAAAACTCTTGACAATTGATATATAAAAGAAAAGCTTCTCAACAGAATAAAGTATATTTACGAAAAGCCTAAAGCTAATATTATAATTCATGGGGAGAAACAAAGTTTTTTTCTCCAAGATCTGGTACAAGACAAGGATGAAGTACCATTGCTACTTCACAGAGTTGGAAATACTCTCAAGAGCAGTCAGCCAAGAAAAAGAAATAAAAGGCATTCAAATAAGAAAGAAAAAAATAAAATGATTTCTGTAGATGACATGATCCTAAATGTAGAGCCCTAGACTCTACTGATGAACTTTCATGAGTGTCTTTACAAGGTATAATAAAAAATACAGTGAACGTAGCACTGTGTGCCATCCAATGAAAGGTAGACTTGTAAAAACATCATGGTGTGTCCACATTCACCTTATTCACAGGACCTGGCACCAGGCTACTTCTGTATCTTCCCCAAAGTCAAAATGACCATGAAATGTAAATGTTTAGAATTTAGTCAGGACATAAAGGCAGCTACAAGGGGGCAACTGAGGACATTGACAAAGGAGAACTTCCAGAACTGTATCAGGAAGGGGCAAGAATGGTGGGATAAGTGTGTTTAAAGTGAAAGGGAGTATTTTAAGGGGGATAATGGCAATGTATCTTTTACTGCAATAAATTCTTTCTAATTTAAATATGTACTATACTTTTCTATCTCTAATTTTGGTTTTTTATGATTACTCATACTTATTTTCATTGTGATTGTAATAGTCATTTAAATCTCCCATCAACAACATAGAAGTATTCATTTTCCCACCATCTTGTATGTCTTTGGCCACTTTTCAAAAAATCGATGACCACAGTTGCTTGGATTTGTTTTTGTGTCTTTTGTTCTATTTTGTCTACTTGTTCTATTCCATTGGTCTAGATACCTGGTTTTGTGCTAGTACCATACTGGTTTTTGTTACTATGGCTTTGTAGTATAATTTAAAATTGAGTATTATGATCCCTTCTGCATTACTTTTTCTTCAGGGCTCCTTTGGCTCCCTGCGTGATTTGCACTTCCATATAAACTTTAGAATTATTTTTTCTAGTTCTGTGAAGAATGTCATTAGCATTTTAATAGGGTTAACATTAAATCTGTACATCATTTTTGGTAATATAGCCATTTTATAAATTTTAGTTTTACTAATCCATGAATAAGGATGGTCACTGCACTTTGAAGCAGGCAGCGGAACCACTGAGCTAAATCCCTGGCCCTCATTGCACTTTTTAATGTCTTCTTTAATTTCTTTCTTTGATCTTCTATACATTTCATTACAAAAGTCTTTAACCTTGGTTAGGCTGATTTCTATGGATTTGTTTTTATTGTTGTTTTGTTTCATTTGCAAGGACTGTCAATTGAACTATTTTCCTGACTTCTTTCTGGGAGGGTTCATTATTGGTATATAGGAAAGCTATTGATTTTTGTATGCTCATTTTGTATCCTATTACCATTTTTCTTTAAGGTATCCTTTTCTACCATAAGAATATACCTACATAGTAGACACTGATAATTCAGTGATCAGTCAAAGTTCCATCAGGAAACTGATGCCATATGTACATTAGGATAATTTAAGGAAGGTTTAATAAGAGGACTATTTACAAAAGTGTGGACAGGAGGTAGAAAAATCACACTCACTACCCCATAAGCCTCAAAATACAAGTAAACACTGGAAGCCTCAAGATACAAGTAAAAGTTGGACACAGAAAAAACGATTTATATAAAGAGCCATCTTGAGAAGATCTTTGATGAAGGACAGCATCACCTCTGAGAAATACTGCAAAAAGGCAGCAAGGAAGAAATGTTTTCTGTCCTTCCATTTTTCATTTTCTCCAGTATCCTGTTGGGGCTCCTATTGCCCAAACCCAACTGGAAGCCAAAGGCTCAGGAACTCAATGATGCAATAAATACAGGTCAGCTTCCAGGGGCAAAAAAGATGGGGAAAATTGCATAGAAGATTCAGGGAGACAAAAAACTACATAACTGGACACTTAGCAACTAATTCTTTTTCTTTTTTCTTTTTCTTTTTGATTATCCCTAGTGACACAGTGTTGGTCAATAAATGACATGTAAGCAGAAGTTCCCTTGGAAGTTTTGAAAAATTTTTCTTTCCAAAATACAGATACCTTTCCTTCTTTCTGGTTCCTTCTTCTTCCTATCTGAAAGTAGACAAGGGGCTAGATAAAAAAAAAAAAAAAAAAACAACTGTGCTGTTACAATGAAAAAAACTAAGGACAGCAGCCAAGGATGACAGAATAGAAACATGGAAGGAGGCTGGATTACTGGTAGCCCCAATCTATCACTATGCTTCCTATCTAAGAAAATAGTACCCCCTTTTACTAAGCCTCAGAAGGCAGATTTTCATTTTATCCAGCCACACTTAATCACTAACTGATATGCCAAGCACTAGACAGGATATAGCAGGCTCAGTCACCTACTTCCCAGGACAATGTTGGCTGCACACACTCAAATGTTGCCTATATAAACCAGTTATATATGCATGCATGTATGTATATTTTTACATGCACATATATTCATTTCCACACTAAACACCACTCTTCTCATTCTATGGCATTCTATCATTAAAGCTCTGATCAGTTAGTGAATACCTGGGAGTAATTCTATCCCTTTAGAGTGAATTACTTGGCTCTTTTCTCATTTGTTCTATTCTGATTTCATTAACCAAACCCTCTAACTTTCAGGAATGTCATCCTGTCATTGTCTACTATTAAGTCATCTAATGACAGACAACAGAATATCTACTGCCAAAATAAACACCAACATTTGTTATAAACTTACTATGTGCCAGGCATTGTGGTCTATCTCATTCTTTTATTCTTATTTTTATTTTTAATCTTACTTCATAAGTCAAAAAACTTAGGCTTGGAAAACGTACATTTCTTGGCCAGTTAGAAAGAGTGACAGCCAGTAGTCTACCTTTGGCAGTCTAATTTAAGAACTTACATCCTTGCAAGATGGTGGATTAGGATGATTAAGAATATGTTCTCTAAAAGGGAAAAAAAAAAAGAATATGTTCTCTAAGGTCAAAGCCTGTGTCTTAGTTACTTTTCTCTCATTGCTAAGACAAAATACCCAACACCCAAAGTTAAAGGAGAACAGGTTTATTTAGCTCATCGTTTGTAGAGGTTTCAGTCCATAATTGGCTGACTCCAAGGCAGGGTGGCACATGGCAGAGGAGTGTCACAGAGGAGAAGTAGTTCATCACATGCAGAAGACAGAAAAAGCAACAAGGAAAGATTAACAGTGCCTTTATGCCCCTTTTACCAGACTACCAGGATTAGGACAGTGCCAAACCAATCAGTGAACTGATTTAGTAATCACACACCCTTAATCCCAGCATCACACACTCTAGATTCAACCACCTCTGAAAAAGCCACCTATGACTGCATGAGGCTTTGGGGGTGGGGGTTGGGCATCTAGATTCAAACCATAACAGCCTGAACTCTACATTTGGCAATGCCATTTAGCAGCTATGTGACCATGGACAAGACAGTTAATTTCTCTGTACCTTGGTTTCCGCATACATATATAAAATGAGAATGATAATAATGCATTTTATGAGTATTAAATGGATCAATGAACCAACAGTGTTGAACCCAGCATCTGTCACCAAATGGCCACTTGATAAATGTTGTTCATATTATCCCAATATAGAAGTTATATGTTGACCCTACTCAGGCAGACATAGATGGCAGAGATGTCATCTTCTCAGAGCCAAAGCTGAATGATAAAAGCACTGGGCCCTGCTAATTTGACAAGTCATTTACAATCTCTGATCCTCTAAAATGAGAATGAAAATTGGTGCCTACTTCAAAGTGTTTGATAAGTTTCAAATTAAATAACCTATAGAAAGGATTCATAAACTGTAAAGCACTGTATAAATCTGTCATTCGATTTTTTTCTCACCCAACTCGTCCAAGAGTTCTGGGAAATGGCCAACGTCTCCTCTGCAAACAGTATGTTACAATCACTTTTAATACTCTTTTGGAGCAGTGTTAAAACCATTTGTGGAGCTCTTTAAACTAGTATGACTTCCATTAAGCTGCTGGACTCAAACAAATCTCACGTATAATGCCAAGATCTTAGCATTTCATATGTCTTTCCCTCTGACCTTGGAGTTCCTAATGTAGATGATTCAACTAGTTTATTTTTTGGTTTATTGGACATGTTTTATAGGTCACACCTTTGCTTATCACTGGAGATAAAACAGCAAATCAGAAAGTGCTATGTTCTAGACTCCTAACCTAGGCATGAAGAGGCATAATTACACTACAATGTGCCCAGAAGGGAAATTCTGCCCAGGACGGTGACATACTCAGAGGAGGTGAAATGTGAACTGAGTCTTGAAGGTCATGCTCAGGATGGGTAGGAGAAGGAGCAGGTAACTTTTTCAGTTGCACCACTTGTAGGGTCTGCTGTAGGGAGTGTAAGCTCTTTCTGTAGTCTCATGCCTTATTAGTCTGGTCTCTCTTATGTAGAGAAGAGCACAGAAAAGTTGGGGAGCTGGGGTTGGAAAAGACACAATCCTTCTAATTAATTAACACAAGTCCTTCCAAGGAGCATAGACCAGGTTTCCCAATCTTAATATTAAATGAGTGTGTGTGTGTGTGTGTGTGTGTAAGAGGGGGTTCTGACTTGTGTTTGATATTTGATATTTCTTTTAGGTTTCTGTGTCTTCTGGAGTAATTTGGAAAATGTTTAATTTTTCATATTTTCTCCTTTCATTCTACTTCCCAAACACCAGGATGTTTGGGGAAAATTTTCTATGGTCTGAGTGTTTGTGTCCCTACTAAAATTCGTATGTTGAAACCCAGTCACCAATATTAAGATGTTGGGAAGTAGTATTTGGGGGAGGTGATTAGGTCATAGAGTCCCCAGGAATGGGATTTGGTGCCTCATAAAGGACACCTGAGAATTGCTTATTTCTTCCACCATGTGAAGACACAATGAGAAGGCTCCATTTATGAGACAGAAAGCAGGCTCTCAAAAATTCTAAAACTGCTGACATCTTAATTTTGGATTTCCAACCTCCAAGACTGTGAGAAATAGTGTTCTGTTGTTTATAAACCACCTAGCTTATGTTATTTTGTTATGGGAGCCCAAGTGGACCAAGACAATGGGTGAGGAAGATTATATAAACTCATGCGGGATTATCCAGTTCTTCTCAAAAGTTTTAAAAAGTAATCCTTAATGACTCTAATAAAGGTTAAAACAAATAAATAAATAAATCAGTGTGTACTTTGCAAGAAGCTGTTTCATTTTTAAAAGCCTATTACAATTATTTTTTAATTCATGGCAATGATGGTCAGGTATTGTTATGAAAACTGTAAAGGTGCGATTGCAAGGTAAAAAACATCTCCACAAAAACTAGTGGTTTTTTTCCAAGAAGTCTTGGTCTTTCCAAGTATGGAAAGAGCTCACTCAGGAGGGGCCTACATCTGAAGAGCACTAAAGAAACAAGAGGTACAGGCATCAACGACTTTCAGCAACCCTCGCTGAGTGGTTTCTGGGTGCCAAGGTGCCAGGGTGCCAAGCTGAGCTGGACATAGGTCTTGTGCTGGAGGAGACTGACAGACTGGAATCTGGAACAATCTAGGATTTCTGACTCATATGTCCATCTGAATAAAATGTTGATGAAGTGTGTGGTGGGGACTCACTTAGATCTATTCACCCCATCTCACTCTGAATCTGCAAGTTTCAACAACACACGAAAGACTTTATGGAGGACAATTTCCGAAAGGCTAGCCATTTGTGTCCTCCTAAGGCTAACCAGGTGTCCTCCGTGCCACTTCCAGAGGACTCCCTGTCCATTCCCAAGTCTGAGATTGTTGTTCCTCCTTGCCTATCATCCCAGTCCCCTGTGGCCTAGCATAATCAGTGCTCTTCCACATGTCACAGAGTTCATTCCCTTAAGTCTTCTTTCTGTCTTTGAAATCATCCTGTCTCTTAAAATTCAGCTTTATTGCCCATGTCTGGTTGTGTCCACCCAATACAAAATGAAGTAGATATCTGGGAAGTCTCCACTTATTTGATCTTTGTGGATAGCAAAACCAGATCCTTTGATACAGGAAGCCAACTCTGCAGCATCAGCTATCCCATTTGACCTTGTGATTGAAATTTATTAAATAACCACCAAATCTTCAGTACATAATAAGACTGATTATATGAGTGAGTGATTTCACTTGAGGCAAAAGAGGATTTTATTACATATCATTTACATTTTTTAAAATTCAGCACTTTGAGGACTATTATTCACATTTAGAAAAAATATTATTTGCCTGGCATATGGTAAGTGCTCAATATATATTTGTGAAAAAGTAAATGAGCAAATGAATAATTGAATGAAAGTTTTTAATCTTTAAATGCTAATGTTCAAAATCACTGTGGAAGTAGGCATGCAGCTCCAGAAAACAAGAAGCAGGAAAATGACATAGTAAGATTGGTATTTTAAAAGATCATGATAATTTTATTTAACCTTTATTGGCTTCCTAGAAGAAATACATAATAATCTAAAAATCTATAATTCATTAAATAGGTCAAAAAAGGAGCCATTAGGACTCAGCCCATCAGAAAACTCCAATATTTCTATGCTTGGTATAAGAAACAAGAAAATCAGTACTTAATGAGCCTCTAAATACCTCACATATATTTGTTTTTTCCTTCCATACAGACTATACATTTCAAAAGAACAGACAGATATCTTATTGGCCTGCTTTTTATTTAATCTTCAAAAATAGGAAGTGCTAAGTTATTTATCACATTAACCTCTGTAAGCTACCGACTCCTCTCTTCCTACATATATACCTCCTCCATTTCCCAAACTTTCTCATTCTTTGAATAAATACAGCATCCCAGGGCCTGAGGTGGGGTCCAGCAATACAATGAATGCCTCCTTCTTGCGAAGTGTTCACTGAGGTGTGGGGGAGATTCGCATTTCTAACATGAGTCCCGGTGATGCAGATGCTGTTTTAGGGGAACCACACTTTGAGAATTACTGGTGTAGTGGATTCTTAAAAACTCTTGAAAGAAATTAGCAAACCAATGAGCAAAGCAAGAGCTTTGTTACAAAGTTCCCATTACCCAAGGAAAACTCACAAAATTCTCAACCTCCAATAACTGTTATTAAAAGCTTGAAAATCATCCCTACACTAGCAATTTGAATCTTTTTAATGACACCACAATACCTTCTCTATGGAGATAGAGTAGAATTCCTAAATCAGGACAATAAAAACTATCTTAGGCCGGGGATTTAGCTCAGTGGTTTCACCACCTGCCTGCAAGCGCAAGGTCCCAAGTTCGATTCCCAGTACCAAAAAACAAACCAAAATAAAACTATCCTATAGTCGGGTGTTTTTCTGTTCATTCATAAAAGACTTGCCAAACACACTATGTTTCTTCCCAGTCTTTTACAAAATTAGACACTTCTATGAAAACATACACTAACACAATCTAAAGTACAATTTCCCCTAAAACAAATCCTATAAACTTGCACCCCAGTTTTTTGAGCTTTTTAATCTGTTGAATTAGTTAAGGACAGCCTTCTCCTTATAAATAATTTCAATAATTCAGATGAGTGAAGCCCTCTTTGAGTCTTCATTCTCCACCTTCACCACCCATCCTTGACTTAGAGGCAAGCACTATTGATTTAGTATACATCTTTTCAGTTTTGTTTTCTATTTAATTTCACATTGTCTACACATAGAAATTTATAATTTGTTTTTATTTTTAACATAAGTGCCACATGTATCATTTCGGACTCACTCTTTATCCTTTAATATGTTAAGATAGTCTTATGAAGTCATCATATGTAGATGTATTTCACTAGTTCTAAGCCTGCATAATATTCCTTAGTGTGGACTACTATTGTTTAGATTATCACCCCTTCTTTAACAGGCATTTAGGTTTTTTCAAACCTTTTACTATTGCTAAGAATGGTATTACAAACATTTTTGGTCATGCCCTCCTTTAAAAAGATTCAAGCATAATATTTCTGCATTAAGAGTTGGTATACTAAAAATGTACACAAGAAAATGGCATTGCCATGCAGTTCTTCCAAAAAGCTGTACTAGTTTTCACTTTGAAAAGCACTATTTAAATTCATTCTTTTCGCCACACCCTCACTCACACTGGCTATTATCAAACTTTTCAAATTTTTCAATAGGGTAAATATTCAAAACCCATTTTTGATGCATTTATTAAAAATATTCTTCAATCCCAAAGCATCTTCTGAATTTTTACTCTTTTAGAACTCAGCCTAACTATAGTATATAAATTGTTTTCATTTGAACTAACTGATCTTATTTTCCACTTTCTTCTTAAAGAAAACCTCTTAAGTATTAGGGATGCCAGGCTTCTCAGAGTTTGTCTGAATTCACAAATATCCTTTTTTATCCTTAAATTCTTTTATTGGTACATTTTAGGTATACAATACATTTACACTTATCACTGGGTACTTGTACCTGTACATGATGTATCTTGGTTCTTATTTTTTCCCCATTACCTGTCCTTCCTTCACCCCCTCCACACTTCCCCATTTACAAAAACTTTTGTTTCCATTTTTTCCTTTTCTTATAATTTTTCCTTTCCCTTCTTTCCTTTCCCCTTCCCCTCCCACTTTCCCTACCCCTTTGGACCTTTTTGTCCTATTTCAAATTATCAATTATGCGTTTTAATCATTTTAATCCTTATTTATACTTTCAGTTTCTCACACCAGAGAAACTATTCAGTATTTACACATGTGTGTCCTATTTAAAAAAATATGAACTCCAAAAGGAAATACATCAAAATATTAATAATTGCTTCCTGGGTAATACATATTTTAAATTCATTCTTCTTGCTACCTTTTCCAAATTTTCTCCAGCAGCTAATATCTATAGTCCTTACTATCTGCCAGTCACTGTTCCAAACACTTTTCAACTGTTATCTCATTTCATTATCAAAATAAGTATAAGAAGGAGGTCCTGATATTATTCTTGTTATATACACAAAGGTTTTAGAAATGTGAAATGCCTTTCCCTAAATCTCACAGCTATGAAGGATTTCAGCACAGACAGGCTGACTCCAGATTTCAATGACTGCCAATGATCATGTACTATTTCTATAATTTGGTTAAATAAAATAACTTTTAAATATCAACTAAAGGAACATTACATGGGCTAACAGAGATCCACAGTATGACCTATGAGCTTATTAGTCCCTTTGCAATCTTCCTTTTGTATTTCAGTGGTGAGCTTAGCTATGTCAAATCTTCTCTCAACCTCATCTCTGCCTAAAGATTTAAAGATACAAGCTTCAAGAAACTAGAGATTTTAGAGACTTTTAATCATTGTATAATTCATTTTGGTCAGCTTTTCTTTGTCTCTTGTGAAGACATCTCGTTCTGTAAAACACACACTGTAATTTCTTGGTTGGCTCCTCTGTGTAATGCACTTAGCCAGTACTGCTTATTTATTTGAATCTCCTCAAATCCTACCATTTTGCTAATAGTTTATATGTTCTAACACAACTTGGAACACCCAACAGTGACACATAGTTCCCAGAGCAAAGCCTTTGTGCTTAGGCTTTCAGTTCCTTAGCCATGGTGGCAATGACTGAGAATCCCTGTCAAAGAATATCAACAGATTGCATTACAATCTGTCAGTCGTTCTCTAGTGAGAGGAATTGGCAACTCATTATATTAAAGAACTGCAATCAAGCATCTGGAATATGGCAATGCATATCTAGTTTATGCGAACTGATGAGATACAGCAATTTACTATCCTGCACTTTCTGACATAATCTCATCCACAGTGTCTCTAATCCAAATGTACATTACATGTGAATGACAATTGTTATTCAACCTATAACTTTCTAAATACCATTCGGAGATGTAGCTTTGCAGAGTTACATATAGATTTATTCCAAATACAGAATTATGCACTTTTATAATTTTAATTTTTAAAATATCTGCCCTCTTCATTTGCCTCATGCCACCAGGAAGATGAAGGCAGCTTCTTAGTAAAACATCCGTGTCAATCTGTGCCCAGTTAGGTAATAACCTCCTCATTGTGTTTTCATACAGGAAGGTCAGCATTTAGAGAGAGTCAAGGTTAAAAGGACCTGAAATCATCGTAACAGGTATAGTTTACTGAGCAGTCGTCATGTACCCAGTACTGTAGTTCTACCTGCATCATTTCATCGAACCTCCTCAATTGTTCCATGATGTCAGTGTTATCATCATCCCCATCTCCCAAAGAAAGTGTTGATTAGGCAGTAAATAGTTTCTGCAAACCCATATAGCTAGTAAGTAGTAGAGTTGGCATTATTTATCAGTTACCTTTGTTTCATAACAAACTACTCCACAACTTAGTGACTTAAAACAGCAGCCATTTATTTAGCTCACAAAGCTATAGTCCAGAAACTTGAATAGGACTCAACTGAATTCAGCTGGACCTCACTTCTGGGTCTATAGTCAGCTACTGGGTCACCTTCTGGGATGGCTATTGAGTCAGCTGGGGCTATCCGGGGAAGCTAGATTCTTATACTCATGGGTTTATGAGCAAAACTTCATGCATATGGTATTCTCACAGTTTCATGAACAGCAAGAGAGGGCAAATCCCAATGTGGGAACATTTCTCAATCTTCTTCTTGTATTACATTTACTGCTCTTTTTATCATCTTTTATTTCTTTCTTTCTTATTTAATTTATTATTAATTACATTGGTACATTTAAGGTATACAATATAATGACATTCATCATTGGAAATTTGCACCTTTACATAATCCATCTTGGTTCATATTTTTCCCCCTTCCCCTGCCCTCCCTTCAACGCCTCCACCCCTCCCTATCTACAAAGACTTTGTTTCCATTTTTTCATTTTCTTGTATTAATTCTATTCACTTCTTTCCTTTTCCCTACTCCTCCCATTTCCCCTTCCCCTTTGCCCTTTTTCTTCCTATTTCACAATATCTATTATACCTTTTAGTCCTTATTTACACTTTCAATTTCTCACACTAGAGAAACTATTCTGTATTTACACGTGTGTCCTATTAATTTCACTTAAGAGTATGGCCTCAATGGGCATCCATTTAGCTATAAATGTCTCTAGTTTCTCATTCTTTATGGCTGAGTAATACTCCATTTTATTAAAAAACCACATTTTCTTTATCCAGTCTCCAGTTGATGGGCAATTGGGTTGTTTAAAGTTTAAAGCTATTACAAATTGTGCTGCTATGAACATGGGTGCACATATATCACTGTGGTATGATTCTTTTAATGCTTTGGAGAAGATACCCACCGGGGGAATAGCTAGGTCAAATGGGACTTCCAGTCCTAGTTCTTTGAGGTATCTCCATACTGATTTCCACAGTGGTTGCACCAGTCTACACTCCCACCAGCAGGAGAGTAGGGTTCCTCTTTCTCCACAGACCCACCAGCATTTGTTATTAGTTCATTTCATGATGGCAGCCATTCTTTCTGGGGTAAGGTGGAATTTCAGCATTGTTTTCATTTGCATCTCTCGCATGACCAGTTATGTTGAACTAGTGTGCCCAGCTATATAAAACAAATACTAACGGATATGAAAAATCATATAAGCACTAATACAATAGAAGTGGGGGACATTAATAACCCACTCTCACAAATAGATAGATCAACTAGACAAAAAATAAACAACAAACTACTAGAGCTCAATCAAATTCTTAAACAAAAATATTTAACAGATGTTTACAGAGTGTTCCACCCCACAAAATCAGAATACACATTCTTTTCAGCTGCACATGGGTTGCTCTTCAAAGCAGACCACATGCTCGCTCATAGAACATATTTAAGTGCAAAGAAATTGAAGTTATCCCCTGTATATTGTCAGTCCATAGTGCAATGAAATTGGAGATCAATAACAAAAGGAACCACAAGAATTTCATAAACACATGGAAACTGCACAACAAACTTCTGAATAACCAATGGGTCACAGAGGAAATTAAAGAAGAAATCTGACAGTTCCTAAAACTAAATGACAATGCCAATACAACATATTGGAAGCTTTGGGACACAATGAAAGCAGTCTTATGAGGGAAATTCATAGCAGTGAATACGCACATTAAGAAAATAGCCCCGGAGCATGCCCACCAGCTGCCCATGGAGCAGCACAGGCAGAGCCGCACAGGAAGAGCGCCCAGGACTGACTAAGCCCAGCTCTGTCTGGAGGGCTACACCTACTTGTGACCAGGAGCTGGTAAGGACCACCCGGGCAAGCCCACCATCTGCCTGTGGATGCCTGCAACAACAGACCGCCCCCGCCGCCCACCTGCCTCTGGCTTCTTGGCTGTGCAGCTACCTGGTTCCACACTACAGAGGCACAGGGGGACATAAAGGCCATTGTCCTGAGCTGCAGAAGTGAACAATAGAGAGAGGGCCTCTCTCAGACTCCCTGATGAAAACTGAAGCCCACTGGAAAAGTGAAAAGAATCTCTGAAATAAAGGCACACCAGACCACCATACTTGGTAAGTTAGAGGGATCATCACCTCCCATCAGAACCTGGACTATCTTCAGGGGAAAGGCAGCTGGAACCTGCAATAGAACCTTGCACGGTTCAACCCTGTGGGAGGACAGGGAGCTCAACTTGGGACTTGCAGGCAAAAATCTGCCTGAATCTCATGGGTCTGTGACTGATTTACTGAGACTCATTGACTTATAAGTGCACACTGCTGGCCACGTTTTCTATTGTGACAGAAAAGACATACCCTGAAGGAGTCCCTTCATTTTTATCTTTTATTTGTTATTTTCACAAATTACCACTACTTTTTTTGCTCTTATTTTTAATTGTTTTTCCTTCTTTTTCTACTCTTAAAATTTTTTTCTTTCTTTTCTCTTTTCTTTCTCTCTCTCTCTCCCTTGCTCCCTTGCTGTCCCACACTGTTCTTCATCTCCTTTTGTGTTCCTGTTCTAGTGCTAATTCATATTTCTCCTTTATTTTTCTTTTCTTCTCTTGCCTTCTCTCACCTGTGTCCTCTGGCCTCACTATTAACCTTCGCCTATCCTTCTACCTAACTATCCCTCCCTCACCAACTCCTTCTAACTCCCCATGCCAAAGGGTAAAGTTGCTATATTGAAGAGTTCATTCACTATAAACATATGTTGGGTTGGTCCTTGATTTTGATTTAATTCACACAGTTAAAAGGGATAGACTAATAACTACCACAAAGAGTCATTTTCTAAGAGGTACTTGAGGCTATTGTGTTGCTGATTATATCACTTGAGCAAAGGTGTTATGATTGATCTAATCACTTGTTGTTCCAGTATAATGAAAATGAGACAGCCTCAGAGCCTTTAGAGACTCAAAACCTAAAGATCAGCTATATCTGGAAGATACCTCTGAGAACCAATCATTCCATAAGGTTTATAAATACATCAACAAAGATACTTGCAATAATCAACTTCAAAGAATCAACACAGGAACTAAACCATGGAGAGTACCAAAAACAAAAATGAGATTACATTTCAGTAAGGCACAAACTGAGACTTCCACTGCACAAAAGGCAAATTCTGGGGGAAATGAGGTGGAAAAGTCCAATAATCAACCACCTGGACACCCTGAACTGATAGCACCCGAAGTAACAAAACAGTTGAATGAGGCTTTGGAAAAAATTCAAAACAGAAAGAATCTCCAAGATAACTACAGAGATGGTGAGCAGAGTGAAAGACATGATTAGAGGCTCTAGAACAGAAACAGATGAAAAAATAGATGAGCTCAGAAATATGCTGGAACCAATGAATGCCCAGCATGAGAAAGAAATGGAAAACATGATTGCCCAACATAACAAAGAAATGGAATCCATGAAACAGATTCAAACGATATTCAGGAGATTAAAAACTCCATTGAAAGAATTCACAGAAGATTAAGAAAATATGAAGATAGAATATCAGATACAAAAGACAGGATTGCAGTGAAGGACCATGAAAACAGAGATTTCTTTAAAATAGTGAGGGACCATGAGAAATCAATCCAGCAGCTGATAGATGATGCAAAAAAGAATAACATAAGACTGATAGGAGTCCACAAAAAAACAGGAGAAAGTACAATTGACATTAAAAAAATCTGTTCACAGAAGTAATAGTAGAAAACTTCCCAGACAGAGGTGGAGAATTGGACATACAGACAAGTGAGGCATATAGAACTCCAACTAGCCATGATCAAAAAAAATCTACACCTAGACTTATAATAGTCAAGATCCCAGGAACCCAACAGAAGAACAAAATCCTACAGGCAGTTAGAGAAAAGAAACAAATCACCTACAAAGGAAACCCCATCAGAATCACAGCAGACTTCTCAACACAAACCCTCAAATCAAGGAGACCCTGGAGCAAAGTATTTCAACCTCTAAAAGAAAATAACTTCCAACCTAGACTGTTGTATCCTGAAAAATTATCTTTCAAAATTGGTGGGGAAATTAGATACATCCATGACAAAGAACACCTGAGAAATTTCATGAACATCAAACAATTCTAAGCACTATCCTAGAAAAAGACAATGAAGGTCACAACTCCATGAGGCCCAACAGAGGGAAGCCACCAGGCAAGGTAAGACACTAAAGGGAAAGGGGAAAAATAAGAAATAAAAGAGCCAACAATAATAAAACATCAAGACAAGGATGAGTCAATATCTGTCAATTATAACTATCAATGTTAATGGCCTCAATTCACCAGTCAAAAGAAATAGACTGACAGAATGGATTAAAACCCAAAATCCAGCAATATGATGTATACAAGAAACACACCTAACTAAAAAGGAAATTCATAGACTGAAAGAAAAAGGATGGAAAACAGTTCTCCACATGACAGGAACACAGAAAAAAACAGGCGTAGCAATCTTATTTGCAGACAAAGTAGATTTCAAACCAAAACTAATTAAGAGAGACAAAGATAGTCACTACATCCTTATGAAGGGAACAATCCGAGAGGAAGAGATGACAATCATAAATATAGATGCACCAAATATGAATGCCCCCAACTATACAAAACAAATATTAATGGACATGAAAAACCAAATAAGCACTAATACAGTTGTAGTGGGGGACCTCCATACCCCATTACCACAAATAGGCAGATCATCTAGACAAAAAATTAAAGAAATTCTAGAACTGAATGAAGCTATTGAAGAAATGGACTTAATAGATGTTTACAGAGTGTTCCATCCCACAAAATCAGAATACACATACTTTTCAGCTGCACATGGGTCATTCTCCAAAATAGACCACATCCTAGCTCATAGGACATGTCTAAGAAAATATAAAAAAATTGAAGTTACCCCCTGTATATTATTAGACCATAGTGCAATAAAATTGGAGGTCAATAACATAAGAAACCAAAAAACGCCCACAAACACATGGAAATTGAATAACACCTGGCTGAACAACCAATGGGTCACAGAGGAAATTAAAGAAGAAATTAGACAGTTTCTACAAGTAGATGATAATGCCGGTACAACATACAGGAATCTATGGGAAACAATGAAAGCAGTTCTACACGGGAAATTCATAGCAGTGAATGCCCATATGAGGAAAACAGAGAGAACTCAGTTAAATAACCTAATGCAGAACCTCAAGCTCCTACAAAAAGAAGAGCATAACAAACCCAAAGCTCAGACAAGAAAGGAAATTATAAAGATCAGAGAAGAAATCAATGCAATGGAGACTAAGAGAATGATAGAAAAAATTAATGAATCAAAGAGTTGGTTTTTCAAAAGAATAAATAAAATCAATAACCCTTTATCCAACTTTATCAAAAAAAGGAAAGAAAAGGCTCCAATCCATGCAATTAAGAATTAAAAAGGTAAAAAACAAAAAAATGAAAAAAGTAAAGTCACAACAGATCCAGCAGAAATCCAGAGGATCATCAATACCTACTTTGAGAACCTGTACTCTAATAAAATGGAAAACACAGAAGAAATGGACAGAGTCCTAGATACATACAAACTGTCAAAGTTAAATGAAGAAGATACAGTTCTAAACACCCCAATTACAGTAAGTGAAATTGAAAACATAATTAAAAATTTACCAACAAAGAAAAGCCCAGGTCCTGATGGCTTCACTGCTGAATTGTACAAGACATTTAAAGAAGAAATATTGCTGTTAATCTTAAAACTCATCAAGGAAATTGAAAAGGAAGCAAGGCTTCCAAATTCATTCCTGGAAGCAAGTGTTACTTTGATTCCGAAACCAGGGAAAGATCTAACCCAAAAAGAGAACTACAGACCAATCTCCCTAATGAACATAGCCGCAAAAATCTTCAGCAAGATACTGGTAAACAGAATAAAGAGGGTCATCAAGATCATACAACCAAACCAAGTCGGATTTAGCCCAGGGATGCAAGGATGGTTCAACATTCATAAATCAATAAATGTAATACACTATATTAACAAAGTCAAGTATAAAAACCATATGATCATCTCAATAGATGAAGAAAAGGCATTTGACAAAATCCAACACCCATTCATGATAAAAAAAACACTACAGAAAATTGGAATAGGAGATCTTTATCTCAACCTGATTAAGGCTATTTATGAAAAACCACAGCCAACATTATACTAAATGGTCAAAAACTGAAAACTTTCACGCTAAAATCAGGAACAAGACAAGGATGCCCACTATCACCACTCCTGTTCAATATAGTTCTGGAAACATTAGCCACAGCAATTAGACAACAGAAAAAAATAAAAGGAATAAAGATAGGAAAACCAGAAGTTAAACTGTCACTATTTGCTGATGATACGATACTTTACATAGAAGAACCGAAAAACTTGATCAAAAGTCTTCTAGACCAAATTGATAGATTCAGTAGAGGAGCCGGATATAAGGTTAACACTCAAAAAACAATAGCCTTCTTATACACAAATAGCAGACTCATTGAAAGAGAAATTCGGGAAATAATTCCTTTTACAATAGCATCCAAAAAAATGAAATATCTAGGAATCAACCTAACAAAGGAAGCAAAAGACCTCTACACTGCAAACTACAGCACTCTGAATAAGGAGAGCAAGGAGGATATAAGAAAATGGAAAGACATCCCTTGTTCCTGGGTGGGAAGAACCAATATAGTAAAAATGGCCATACTTCCAAAACTGCTATGCAGATTTAATGCAATGCCAATTGAAATTCCAACAATATACTTCACAGAACTAGATAAAACAATCCAAAAATTTATTTGGAACCAGAAGAGACCTAGAATAGCAAAAGTAATTTTAGGCAACAAAGACATCACAATCCCCAACTTGAAACTATACTAGAAAGCTACTGTGATAAAAACAGCATGGTACTGGCAAAGAAACACACCCGAGGATCAATGGAATAGAGTAGAAGATGTAGAAAAAAACTCCAGACATACTCAGCCATCTCATGTTTGACAAAGGAGCCAACCATTCTCACTGGAGGAAAGATATCCTCTTTAAGAAATGGTGTTGGAAAAACTGGATTTCAATCTGCCAAAGATTAAAACTAGACCCCTATCTATTGCCATGCACTAAACTACAATTGAAGTGGATTAGAGATCTAAATATTAAAACAGAAACACTAAACTTGCTGGAATATAAGTTAGGCAGAACTCTTGAAGACACTGGCATAGGAAAAGACTTTATGAACAAAACCTCAGTAGCACAGGAACTAGCATAAAGAATCAACAACTGGGATCTCACCCTATTAAAAAGCTTCTGCACAGCAAGAGAAACCACCAACAGAGCTAAGAGAAACCCTACAATGTGGAAAAAAAATTTTAGCAGCTGTACCTCAGACAAAGGTCGACTATCTAGAATATATAAAGAATTGAAAACAATCAGACCCCCCCCAAATTCAAAGACCCAATTCAAAAATGGGAATCTGAAATGAACAGACATTTCTCAGACAAAGAAGTAAAAGCAGCAAATAAATATATGAAAAAATGTTCAACATCACTTGTCATTCGAGAGATGAAAACAACACTGAGATGCCACCTCACCCCACAAAGAATGGCTGCTGTCAAGAAATCAACCAATAACAAATGCTGGCGGGGGTGTGGGGAGAAAGGAATCCTTCTCCATTGTTGGTGGGAGTGCAGACTGGTGCAACCACTGTAGAAATCAGTATGGAGATATCTCAAAGAACTAGGCTTAGAGGTCCCATTTAACACAGCTATTCCCCTGCTGGGTATCTTCCCAAAAGAATTAGAATCATACCACAGCGATATATGTGCACCCATGTTTATAGTGGCACAGTTTGTAATAGCTAAAGCTTGGAAACAGCCCAAGTGCCCATCAACTGGAAACTGGATAAAGAAGATATGGGGTTTTTTTTTATAAAATGGAGTACTACTCAGCCATAAAGAATGAGAAACTAGAGACATTTATAGTTAAATGGATGCATATTGAGGCCATACTCTTAAATGAAATAAATGGGACATACATGTGTAAATATCGAATAGTTTCTCTACTGTGAGAAACTGAAAGTGTAAATAAGGATTAAAATGATTAAAATGAATCATTGATAATTTGAAATAGGAAAAGTTCCAAAGGTGTACGGGTGGTGGGAGGGGAAGGGGAAAGGAAAGAATTGAAAGGAAAAATTATGAGAAAAGGAAAAAAAATGGAAACGAAATCTATGTAAATAGGGAAGGGTGGAGGGGGTGAAGGGCACACAAGGAATGAGGAAAAAAATAAGAACTAAGTATTTCAATTTTTTCGGTGCTATTGTGAAAGGAATTGATTGCCCCATTTCACTCTCAGTGAGTCTGTTTTTGTGTAGAGAAAAGCTATTGATTTTTGTGTGCTGACCTTGTATCAAGTACTTTACTGGATTTGGTTATTAAATCTAGAAGACTTTTGGTGGAGTTCTTGGGGTCTTCTATATAGAGTATCATGTCATCTGCAAATAATGACAATTTGACTTCTGCATTTCCTATCTTTATTCCTTTTATTTCTTTCTCTTGTCTAATTGCCATGGCTAATGTTTCCAAAACTATATTGAACAGGAGTGGTGATGGTGGACATCCTTGTCTTGTTCCTGATTTTAGTGTGAAGGATTTCAGTTTTTGACCATTTAGTATGATATTGGCTATTGGTTTTTCATAGATGGCTTTTATCAAATTGAGGTAGAGACCACGTATTCCAATTTTTGTAGGGTTTTATCATAAATGTGTGTTGGATTTTGTCAAATGCTTTTTCTGCATTTATGGAAATTATCATATGTTTTTTGTCCTTGGTTCTATTAACATAGTATATTACATTTATTGATTTGTGTATGTGGAACCATCCCTGTATGCATCCCTGGGATAAATCCAACTTGGTCAGGGTGTATGATCTTCTTGATGACCTTCTGCATTCTATTTGCCAGTGTCTTGTTAAGGATTTTCGCATCTATGTTCATAGTGAGATTGGCCTATAGTTCTCTTTTTTGGTTGGGTCTTTCTCTGCCTTGGGGATCAAGGTGATGCTTGCTTCCAGAAATGAATTTGGGAGTATTGCTTCCCTTTCAATTTCATTGAAGACTTTAAATAGCAGTGGTAGTTCCTCTCTAAATGTCTTGTAGAATTCAGCAGTGAAGCCATCAGGATCCAGGCTTTTCTTAGTTGGTAATTTTTTAATTATATTTTCAATTTCATTGATTGAATATTGGGTCATTTAGAATTTTAGGTCATCTTCGTTTAACTTTGGTAATTCATATGTATCTAGGGATCTGTCCATTTCTTCTGTGTTTTCCATCTTTTTGGCATATAGGTTCTTGAAGTAAGTATTGATGATTCTCTGAATTTCTGCTGGGTCTGTTGTAATTTCAACCTTTTCATTCCTAATTGCATGCATTTGGACCTTTTCTTTCCTTTTTCTGATAAGGTTGGCTAAGAGTTTGTCAATTTTGTTTATTCTTTCAAAGATCCAACTCTGGGTTTCATTGATTTTTTTGTATTGTTCTCTTAGTTTCCATTGCATTGATTTCTGCTCTGATCTTTATAATTTCCTCCCTTGTATGAGCTTTGGTTTTATCCTCCTCATCTTTTTCTAGAAGCTTGAAGTTCAGCATCAGGTTGAATAATTGAGCTCACTCTGTTTTCCTAATGGGGGTATTCACTGCTATGAATTTCCCTCGTAGGACTGCTTTCATTATGTCCCATAGATTCCAATATGTTGTATTGTCATTGTCTTTTATTTGTAGGAACTGTCAGATTTCTTCTTTAATTTCCTCTGTGACCCATTGGTTATTCAGAAGTCTGTTGTGAAGTTTCCATGTGTTTATGAAATTCTTGCAGTTCCTTTTGTAATTGATCTCCAATTTCATGGCACTCTGGTCTGACAACATACAGGGGATAACTTCAATTCCTTTGCACTTACTTAAACATGTTCTATGAGTGAGTATGTGGTCTGCTTTGGAGAGCAACCCATGTGGAGCTGAAAAGAATGTGTATTCTGATTTTGTGGGGTGGAAGACTCTGTAAACATCTGTTAAGTTCATTTGTTCAAGAGTTTGATTGAGTTCTACTATTTCATTACTTATTTTTTGTCTAGTTGATCTATTTGTGACAATGGGGTATTGAGTTCCCCCAATACTATTGTATTAGTGTTTATTGGATTTTTCGTGTCCATTGGTATTTGTTTTATATAAATGGGTGCATTAGTGTTTGGTGCATATATATTAATGATTGTCATCTCTTCCTCTTGGATTGTTCCCTTTACAAGGATGTAGTGTCCTTCTTTGTCTCTCTTAATCAGTGTTGGTTTGAAATCCACTTGATCTGCCAAGAAGATAGCTACTCCTGCTTCTTTTTGGGTTCCTGTCACATGGAGTATTGTTTTCCACCCTTTAACTTTCAGTCTATGAGTTTCTTTTTGAAATAAGTGTGTTTCTTGTATGAAGCATACTGTTGGATCTTGCTTCTTGACCAATTCTGCCAGTCTATTTCTTTTGATTGGTGAATTGAGACCATTAACATTGATGGTTATAACTGATACATATTGACTTATCATTGTCATGACTTCTTCTTTTTGTTGGATTCCCCCCCTTTGCACTTAATTTCTTGTCATGCCCAGTGCATTCATTCTGCAGGGCTTCCTGGGGTTGTGATCCTCAATGTCTGTTCCTAGGATATTCTCTAAAATTTTTTGGAGTGCTGGTTTGGTATTCATGAAGTTCCTGAGGTGCTCTTTGTCATGAAAGTATCTTATTTCTCCATCAATTTTGAAAGATACTTTTGCAGGGTACATCAATCTGGGTTGGAGGCTGTTTTCCTTTAGGACTTGAAATATGTCACTCCAAGATCTTCTTGCTTTGAGGGTTTGCATTGAGAAGTCTGCTGTGATTCTGATGGACTTTCCTTTGTATGTGATTTGTTTCTTTTTCTCTAACTGCTTGTAGAATTTTGTTCTTCTGTTGGGTTTCTGGAATCTTAACTATTATACGCCTATGTGTAGATTTTTTTGATCAATGCTAGTTGGAGTCCTACATGCCTCACTCATCTCTATGTCAAGTTCTTTTCCCCTGCTTGGGAAGTTTTCTGCCATCATTTCTGTGAATAGTGTTTTATGTCATCTGCACTCTCTCCTCTTTCTTCATTGACTCCGATCAGTCTTACGTTATTCTTCTTTGCATTGTCTAGCAGCTGCTGGATTGTTTTCTTGTGGTCCCTTACTATTTTAAAGAAATTTTTCTTTTCCTGGTCACTAATTGCAATCTTATCTTCAATATCAGAAATTCTGTCCTCACATTGGCTCATTCTACTGCATAAACTTTCAGTGGAGTTTTTAATCTCCTGGAAATCTGTTTGCATCTGTTTTATGGATTCCATTTGTTTCCTATGTTGGGATTCCATCATGTTCCTCAGATCCTCTATTTTTTTATCTGTGTCCTCTCTACATTTATTAATCATGTCTTGCACTATGGGCACAATCTCTGCTGCTATCTGAGAAATTATTTCTGATTTCATTTTTTCCCGATCCTCTTTCATTGCCAGTTCAGGGAGTTCAGGTGACTGAGTATCAGATTGTTACATCTCCTTTCTCTTTGGGGTTCCTTTAGGTTCTCTGGAAGTCTGGTTTTAGACTTGTTTATGTGTCTTCTCATTTCAACGGGGGGCAGGGGGGCGACATGTGCTGGTGGCGCCCATGCAGCTCACCTCCTAGGCACTGGGGCAGTGGTACGGTGGCCTGGAAGATACACCTCCTCTGTGCTGGGAGCAGCTCTGCTCCTAGGCATCTATTTTTAGGTTTTGAGATGCATCCATACTTTACTTAGTGGCTCGGCTAATTTACTTCCCCACCCATAATGTATATTGGGTGCACATATATATTTGTTATTTTATTGTTGTTGTTTTGATAATAGCCATCCTGTCTGGGGTAATATTGTTTCTTATTATAGTTTTTATCTGCATTTCTTTGGTGGCTAATGATACTGAGCTTTTCAAAAATATATTTGTTGGCTATTTATAGTCTTCTTTTGAGAAATGTATGTTCAAATCATTTGCCCATTTTGATCGGATTACCTGGCCTTTTATTTTCTTGTGAAATTTCTTAGCTCCTGATATTTAGTTCTGGATATTAATCCTCAGTCTGAGGTGAAGTTCAAGATGTTATCCAATCTTATAGGTTGTCTCTCTACCCTGAAGATGATTTCCTTTGCTTTGCCAAGATCTTTTAGTTTGATACAATCTTGTCAATGTTTGCTTTTGTTCCCTATGTTTTTGGAATCCTATTCAGAAAATCATTGCCTGTACCCACATCTTGAAATATTTCCTCTGTTTTCTTGTAGTAGTTTTAGAATTTCAAGTCTTAAAATTTAGGTCTTTGATTCATCTTAAAATGATTTTTGTACAGGGTGAGAGACAGGAATCAAGGCTCAGTTTTCTGTGTGTAGAAATCCAGTTTTTTGTTGTTGTTTTTTGTTTTGTTTTGGTACTGGGGCTCAAACTCAGAACCTTGTGCTTGTGAAAACCTTGTGCAGGCTGCAGCACCACTGAGGTAAATACCCAGCCCCGAAATCCAGTTTTTGAAATGCTGTTTATACAGAAGCTATTCTTTACCTTATGTATGTTTTTGCCATCTTTATTATGATCAGTTGTCTGTAGATACATAGATTTCTTTCTGGGATCTCCATTCTGTTTCTCTTATCTGTGTATTACAAAGTTCCTCTCTCTTACTGATTTCCAGAGTTCTCCCACAGCCAGTCACGCACCTCAATATGTAGCTACACACTTGTTACTCGAGGAAGAGAAGGTGAAGGAGAAGGTGTGTGCAAGGGTCTCTATTCTTCTGTTTTGGGTCCTCCAATTTGGATGTTTCTTATTTCTTTTCCTGCCTAGAATTTCTGTCTGTCTAGGAGTTACAATACTAGATTGAATGTAAGTAGCAAGAGCATCTTTATCTTATCTTGTTGATCTTTGATGAAAATCTTCCAAATTTTCATTATTGACAGTTAGCCATAATCTTGTTATATATGGCCTTTTCTCTGCTGTCATACATGGCCTTTTCTATAAATATTTCTTCTATACATGTTGTTATTTGAAACAACATAGATGAATCTGGAGGACATTATGCTAATTGAAATAAGCCAGGTGCAGAAAGAAAAATATTGCATGATCTCACTTATATGTGGAATTTTAAAATAATGAACTCATAGAAGCAGAGTAGAATGGTGGTTGCTAAAGACTGGGGGTTGTGTGAAGTGAAGATATACTATTAAATGGCACAAAGTTTGTTATACAGGAGAAATAACTTCTGGGAATCAAATGTACTTCATGGTGAGTCCAGCTAATAATATTGCACTGCATATTTATAATTTGCTAAGAGAGTAGATCTTCAGTGTTTTCATTCCACAAAAATATAATAAATATATGAGGTGATGAGATGATAGATATACTAGCTTGATTGTGGTATTTTTTCATAATGTGAGTATATATTATACATATCATACTGTGTATTATAAATATATATAACTTTTATTTGTTAAATATACCTTAAAATTTTGGGAAAAAAGATGTTAAAACATGAATTATTAATAAATCTTTATAAATTCTATATCTGAAAATACCACAAACTGCATTCATAGTCTTTTTTGTATTTTGACATATTCTACTTCTTTTAATATTTATTTTCCCTACTTTCATAGTGAGAAACTACCACTCAGGAGTAAGTGGCCTCACCAAGACCACACATCTGGGGAGGAGAGCATGCCCAGAAAGAAAATGATCCTAGAATTGTCACTCCACAGTCCTTACATTTTTACATTATGCCACAATGTCAATTGTTCATTTATTCACTCACTCAGCAATTATTTATTCAGTGCTTATTGTGTTTCAAGAATTGTTATAAGCTCTGCATGGTATAGTGGTAAACAAACAGCTTTGTCTTCATGAAGCTATTAGTCTGGTCCTCAGAAAACCAAGTGTCCACAGTGACAAACTAGTCAGAGAAAGATGGCAGCCTCAGAAGCATATACACTGGGTGATTGATTCCATTTATATAAAGTAATAAAGTAGATAAAACTAGCTCCTAGTGCTCAGGGAAGTGTATTTGAGTCATAAAAATACAAAGACAACATAATGGCCACAATTGGCAGGAAAGTGGTTACCTTTGAGAGGATGTCAGGGATTATTTACTGGAGGGGTCTCTGAGACCCCAGCAGTATTCTATTATTTGACTCAAGTATTAGTTGCAAGAATTGCAATAAAATTAATCTTAAAAAGTGGGGCGAAAACACAGCTAATTTTTCCCTGTTGTTAAAACCCTCTCTCATTCATATAAACACAACTAATTTCCTCTTCAGTGCATCCAGAGCACATTATGGTCAGAGCTTTGAGAGTACACAGCACATTGTATCATGGTGTAATGTATCCTGAACAATAGGCCAGGCAAGGTGCTTTGCAGCTGCACAGCTCCCTTCCCAGTGGCTTCAAAACACCTGTCATCCAGTGCAGCACACATCGGTCACAAAACCAGTGATACACAGGAAAGGAACACTCAAATCTGAGCTGATTCTCACTTTAGAAGAGACAAGAAAGGCCATACTATCCTAAGTCAATGAGATTGTAATACATAACAGAAGCTTATAGGTTTAAAACACGTCTAACTGCTAAAAAGATCGAGTCACTGAAAGTTGCCCTCATTCTTTTTCTTGCAGTAATAACTTTTATTTCATCAGAAAGACATCTTCAGTAAACATTTCTAATACATTATTTTGCTGCTTTATTGTTACTAGAGTTTAACATTTTTCTCCACAGCCCAACTTTCTCTTGAGGGTACTATGTGAAAGCAGTGGGTTGCCTATGAAATCCTCAGTAAAGTTAATCTAAATTCCTACAAATTTTAATATTCCTCTGACTCTGAATTATGATAGCTCTGAAAATTCTGTGTGATCCCTTATCAGTAATCACAGTTACCAGGTAGGAAATTCTTTGTCATCCAAAACAGGTGACACAATGTAGTACAATACAACACAATATAGCATAACACAAATAATTTCGGGGAAAAAACAAGCATGCTTACAGTAGATGTCATTCTTTCTAAAACTAAAAGAAATATTTGGTGACTTGTCTTTGAAAGAGGATTAATTTGGGGGTGATTGAATTCAGTGTTAAAATAAGAAGCTAATAAAAACTGGGTAAATATTCTTCCACTTACAAGCTCTGGGACAGCTGGCAAATTACTTAATCTTCATAGAGATTCATTTCTTCAACCTCTGGAATGGAGAAGGCAACAGAATCTGCTCTGTAGAGACTCTGTGAGAATTAAACAATGCTTGAAAAGCTAACTTCTTCAGTACCTGTCATAACCTCTCGATGAATGTTAGCTATTTTTATAATATATATTTGTTAAGTATATGATTTTTTTTTATATATAACAACCAGACTCTTTAAAAATACCTTGAAAGACAAAATTGGGAGAAAAATTCACCCACTTCCTTTTTTAAAAAGTCATATTTTCAGCTGCTGGAAAAAAATATTGCAAATAATCCAGCTCAAATCTTGTTTTAGATTATTACTTGATGAATGGGGCCATTTCTGAATTTGGCACTTAATACCCACTAAATTTATCCTCTTGGATCTCAGCGACAACCATTCAGCAGGGTTGTGTATTTTCAGCACCATTATCTATAATTTTTTTCTTTTCCTGTCTTCTGGAAGAGCTCTCATTGGTCATGGCCAATAACTGGACCTTCTGTATATTTTTCAGCATTTACTTATTCAGCAAAATATTTTTATTTTGCTTAAAAAATTATTCTTCCCGCGTCTAGTAAGAATTCTGACCACTATCACGACTCCTCTTGCTGTAATCAAGGCCAGCTGCCCAGACTGACCCCACCTGCTTGTCATTTCATTAAGCCCATTGTTCCAAGGGAAACCTTCTTTTCTGAATTACATAGAGACTTACAATGTGAGTATGTGCTACACAGGACAGAAGGAAAACATTTAATAGATAGAAGAAAACAATAGAGCTTCTGTTAAATTAATTAAGGTCACAAATTTTATGTAAACATGTTTTCATAGGGACTGTTCCAGGTGCAGATCGGAAACAGAATTTTGACATGTACTTGTTAACTTCTAACTCCATGCTTTGCACTCAAGTAAGTGTTGAGGACATGACTGTAAACAAGACAAATGTGGTCTCTCTCTGCCCTTCCAAGTTTGGAGTCCAGGGAAGAAGCAGAAAAGATAAATGTCGAAAACATATAATTATACCGTAGTATGAAGTTGGGGCCGGTACCGTAGCTATTACAATGAGGCAGAGATAGCCATCTATAATGTCCCTTTCCACTATGTAAGGCAGTGCTGCTCAAAGTGTTGGTCATGGACTACTACTACAAGCTACTAGTTTGCGGCTCATGACAATTATAGAAATAGATTATATTATAGAAATAGAAAATTTCTGATTATAGAATTAGAAAGTCTCAGGATTTAGGAACTTAAAAAATTTTGAGGAAGTAGTTTCATGTCTGTTAAACTTAATTTTTTAAAATGGACTTGCATTTTGTAAGATTTGGGCCCATTTTTAAATATAAAAAATTGCATTTACATTTTGAAAAAATATTAGTCTATGATAGATTGTAAAGCAAAATTACCAGGCCTTCACCATCAATGGCTTAAAACACACTTCCCAGCAGAAACTGGATTTCTTCTTCTCCCTTTGCATCTCCAAGGAGCCACGAGACAAGTCCTGCCCAATGGTGTGTGAGTAGAAGGATGTGGACCACCTCTAGGCCAACATGGGGATAAGATAATGTGCCTTATACACACTCTTCCTTTCATCATCAGTTGGATATAGATAATAACAAAGTTTAAGGGAAAAGTAGAGCTTCGTAGTGAGAGGATTCTTGCTCCTAGTGTCATGAGTGGGAAAGCTGCCCAGTGACCTAAAATATTCATGTTATGGGAGTGGTTTAAACTGAACTGTGTGGCTCAAAGAGGGTACGTTGAAGTCATAACTCCTAGTACCTCAGAACATGACCTTATTAGGATATATGATTTATAGGTAATTAAGGTAAAATGAAGTTACTAATGTGGCCCCTCTAGTAATATGGATGACATCCTTTAAAAAAGGAGAAACATGGATACAGAGTCAAACATGCCCAAGTAAAGAAGTTGTGACGACACACAGAGAAAAGGCAGCCACATGATTAGAGTGAAGAGTCTACAAGCTGAGGAATCCCAAGGGTTACAGATAAATACTAGAGGCTAGAGGAGTCAAAAAAAGATACTACTCAGTCTCCACAAAGAGAATATGGCCTTTCTGTCACACGAATTTCAGATTTCTAACCTCCAGAACTATTAGACAATTTTAAGCTACCCAGTTTTGGGTATTTTGTTACATAGCTCTTCAAAGCATAAGTTGAGAAAGATGTAAACTTGGTGGAGACCACTAAATTTGGACGTTTATTTGTTACAACAGTCACTAGTCCTGATGAGTGCAGACTACATGATCAAGGATATTATCTCTGCAGCCAAGAAATCTTACAGAGATCTGAGAAATGAGAAAGAATCCACTAGCACACTCAGGAAGGGGCACTGGGATAGAGGAAAGAGGTATCACAGCAGAAAAAAAGCTCTTCAGGAAAGGGAAGAGCATAAAGACAGCCCTAGGACAGGAGGTAATATGGGGGATCCAGGAACTAGGAAACAGCAAATCTGAGTCACAGCAAATCTGAAACAGCAAATCTGAAGAGACGACATGGGTGGAGGCAGGGAGGTGGGTGGAAGTAGCTGGGCACACTGGTGCAGCCAGAGGGAGTGCTTATCTGTAGCATCAGTGAAGGGTACAGGGTCCACAGAGAATCACCAGGAAGAGGAATTATTTATGTGTTTGCTTTGCATGAATAAAAATCAGGGTTGATTAAACCCTCCTAGTGCTCAAGGCTGGAGGGACCCATGAGAGAGAGGAGAGATGTTACTGAGAGCACGGCCATGCACAGCAGCCTTGAGCAGCCAGTGTCCTGAATGGACATTGAAGAAAAGCAGCAAAAAGTGTGTTTAGAGATGGAAGATCTGAAAATAAGAGATACAGAGACTGTGATTTCTCCAAATTGGTTTTTAGAAACCTAATACATTAAGACAGCTTTTCCACAGCCACCAGAATGGGGTGAGGATCAACAGAGACTAAAGGAAGAGAAAATGAGGGGCTCCCCAGAGCAGGGCCTTCTCCCTTGCAATGCAAAGCTAAGGGTTACACTAGTTCTTAGTGGAAGCAATAAGAAGTTGGTATCCAGTTATTATTCATAATGAACTATATATTACATAGTTTTGATTTGCTAATGCAGATTCAATTATTCTCAGTTAACCCTCTAATCATCTTCATACAGTTTCTAAAGAAGCTCCTCAGATGTTGTTAAAACAATAGTAATAATAATAATAATAATATTCACATGGTGTTGACTGAAATAACAGTTGTATTCAACATTTTGTAATCTAGAGGGGGTAAAACAAACAAGAAATTCTTCCCAACCTACTTGTAAAAATGTTCTAAAATATATTCCTCTTTTAGACTTTCTGTGTACTATGATAGATGTTAATATCTATCCTCAGCACATAGCCCACATTGCACATTTTTGTTGCTTTATTTACATGTCTGGTTTTTTTCCCACCAATGAGTTAAGTTTTCAAAACCAGTATCCCAAAGGCCAACCCTGATGTAAAGGAATTAGTCATTATTTGCATGCATAAAGAACAAAGTTTGGTTCCCCCTCACTGTTGGCATAACACTTTCCCCCACACACCCACCTCATACTGCGCAAGCCAAAAATGTTGATCTCACAAATGAGAGACATTTGCTATAATAAGTGAAACAAACAGAAGAGGTTATTGTGTTTCGAAATTTGAGAATCTGGAACTTTTAAATTCTGCCTCAGAAAATCAGCCAAGGATGAAGCAAGCTGTGTGTTTGAATTTCTTGGATGAGGACCACCTGTTCTTGGTGAACTCCAACTGATGAATTTTTTCCCCCAAAACGTCTTTCACTGTGACTTTGTCACGTACACACACCCTGGACACTTCATATATGTTTGTGGGACAGAGATAGAAAGGATGGGGGGGAGGAAGGATGGAAAGAGGAGAAAAAGGAAGGGAATGGAGGAAAAAGGATGGCTAATAAACAAGAAGGAAAGGAAAATTTAAAAAGAAAAGATCTATAAGCAAAAGTACACTGAGCTAGGATACTGCTATTAAACCATTCTCTCTGATAGCAGAAGGTCACTTTCAAGCCTCAATGTCATGGTTACACAGAAGGTAGTCAACAAAAAGGGAAAAACTTTTCTTTCTTTAATGTCTTACTTCAGACAACAACACAGTGATCTGTAAATTTCACTTGGATTTGAGTCCTATTTGCTAAATGCAGCCCATAGTGCTTGGGAGAGAGCACCTCACATATACTCTGCAGCCTTTTTCTATGCTTTTTCTCCACTTGGGTGTTGTTTCCCCATCTTCACCAACCTGGTGCCAACCTGATTCCACTCATGATTCAGATCAAATGTCATCTCCTGATGAGAAAGCCCCCACATACCCACTAGTAAAACAAATAAGCCCTCTGATTAATCTCTGGGAAGATTTACCACTTATCTGTCTTCTCTGACGAGAACATGGATTTTGCTCCTAAGGTATAATTTTCTGCCATATACCCAGGCCCTGGAAGAATGCTGAAAACTAAGAAGGCTTTGAGTAAATGTTCGATGAATTAACAAATCCATGTTTCTTTTTCTTTTGAAAAGATGGATGAAAATATCCATGGCATAAAACATATATTGCTCCCATCTTTTCTAAACTAGTTTTAGATCCACATTGGGATCAAAATTAGTATTTTTGAATATATTGCTTTATAAACAAGCATTCTCATTTTTCCAAAGATCACTTATTCCTGTTAAATTCTTAAAAGTCTACCAAAAAAAATTCTTAAAAGTCTAAAAAGCACCTAGAATCTACACTGTTGATAGAATTTTACTATAAGATAAATGTTAAATAAATGAAACTGTTAGATAAATGAAAATTGTGTATGTACACTTTCCTTTTTAAAAGACAAATATGATTAACAATTTTAAGCCTTCAAAACAGAATTTTGATAATTGTAGCAAGTTCTTCAGAGTAATTCAATTAATAGAAGTTTTTCAGTACATATAGGCAAAAACAATATGTTTACCAAAAAGAAAAATGCCCTTTTGATAAGAAGTTCTATATATTATAAACTTGGAGATGAAAATTCTCAGGAATCCATGAATTATACAAATTTATGCAACTGTTTTTCCTATCATTCAATTGTTTCCATAGCAACTTCAGCATTTGATTGTGTATATGCTACCTTGAAGACACAAAGCATCATTCTCTCTAATCTATTTAAAGTGAAGTACTATGTTATTTCTCAGAGTTATGTTCTGTCTGTTTAGGAGAAAAAATACACTGCCATCCCACACAATGCTGTTAGTTTTGTGTTCCTCAATTTGATGTAGTTTTGAGTTCTTTCTGCTATTAAAGTTTTCAAGTTGTTAAAAGAAATTGGGCAAGATAATGACAAAGTTAACACTTTTTTCCTTTCTGGTAGGAAGGAAAATAATAGGAGTAGGAGATGTAATCAAGAATATGAGAGATATATTTTTTAAAACTGTATTATAAAGATGATAATGGAGTGGAAATGTAGGTCCATATTTGCAGGAACAAAACCAGACCACTCCTTCCACAGGAGGTTTCTGGGGACCAAGCACTATTCTGTTGATCTGGGTGCTAGTTAAACAGATATAACCAGTTTATGAAATCTGTAGAGTAGTACCCTAAGAGTGGGAGCACTTTTCTAAATGTGTGTTATATTTAATGTTTTTAATTGCCAGTCTTTTCCAACAGTCATTATTCTGTATCCAAGGGTCAGTCAAACATGTTCTGTAAAGAGCTAAGGAGTAAACATTTTCAGCTCTATGAAGTACATATGGTCTCTGTCTTTGTTGGGGTTTTTTAATTTACTTGTTTGTCTTTGTTTTTTATAACACAGACAGAATGCAAAAACTCTTAAGGACCGTACAAAAACAAGCCATGATAGTATTTGAAGTCAAGAGACCTTGAGATTATCAAGGGAGTGGATATAGATGGGAAAGAGAAGACTATCACAGATCAACAAACCCAGGGTCTTCCAAAATTAAATTATAGCTATTAAATCTATTAATATGTTAATTATATTAATAGATTGCCTAATATGAAGCCATTTTTTAATTTCTAACTTGGTCATGATGTATTATTCTTTTGTGTGCTGCCAAGTTTTCTTTACAAACTATTTATTTAAGATTTTTTGTCTTTATTTTTAAAGTGAGATCATACTATAATTTTTTAAAATATTTCTTATGCTTTGTTATAATGCTATAATCATAATACAAAAATTGATTTGGGAGTTTTACTTCTTTGTATTCTAGAATAGATGAAATAGCAATGGAAATATCTGCACTATATGTGTGTGCATGTAAACACATTTAATCTGCATAACAAACTGAGTCAAGTATTATTATCCTTATTGCCATCATCTTCATTATTAATATCATTGTTATCTCCATTTTGCACCTGAAGAAACTGAACCACAAAAAAGGATAATTCAGGGGAACACACTATACATTTTAACAGATGGAATCTAAAATAGAGAATGGTTTATTCAGGTACTGAAAAGCTGAACCAAGAAAAAGGGAATGCAGCAGCACAAGAAACAACTGCAGAAAGCTGGCATCATCCTTAGGGATAGAGCAACATAAGGGAAAAGAGCCAAGTCACAAGAACCTCAATCTCAGAGGCTGGGTTAGCATTATGGAGGCTCAGACCTTGGGGGTCTACTAAAGCTTGGGACAAGAGACTGGAGGACAAGCAGAAAGGTGGGGCTCACCACCTGCTGGCACTGTGGAGCTGCAGGGATGACAAACAGAAAAGGCACCAAACTGGAAGAAGATCCATCTCCAGGGCTTCCACCTTCCAGCCTCCTTAGCACCCCTACTGGTGGACGTCAGCAGCAAGGGAACCTGTGAACCCGGAATTAAAGAATAAAATTTGGATGGATGGATGGATTTGAAGCTACAGGACAATGACTGATGTTTCCAAGGTCTCTCTATTTCTTTCCTATAGAAATTATCCTGTTGGGAATTTCTTTGCTGGGCCAATTTTGTATTGGACATATGTAATATGTCCTTTTTTTTTTTCTTTTTTTTTTTTTTTGTGGTACCAGGGATCGAACTCGGGTCCTTGCACTTGCGAGGCAGGCAGTGGAACCACTGAGCTAAATGCCTGGCCCCATATGTAATATGTCTACATCATACTTTCTAGGAAAATTATTTTTATTTCTTTTAAAATGTGTTTACATGACACATAGAAGTGGCTATTTATGAGGTATTATGTGACATTAAGGTACATGTATACATTGTATAATGTTCAAATCAAAGTAAACCTATCTCTAACATTTGTCACTTCTTTATGGTGAAAATGTACTGTATATTTCAAAAAAGCTAATGGAAAATTATTTCATTCATTTTAAAATTCATTTTCACAGAGTTACACAAAAATACCCTATGTTTTATTTTTCTTTTTGTTTTGTTTACCTTCTAGTTTATTTTGTATATTCATTTGTACCTTCTTTATTTTTTATTAGATTATGTATAGTCATTTATTCATTTACTTAGTCCTGCTTCAAATCACCTGATTTTTCCCTTTCTTGGGGGGGTGCGGAGGGTACCAGGGATCGAATTCAGGACCTTGCACTTTCGAGGCAGGCGCAGTGTCACTGTGTGATAAATCCTCGGTCCTTCCTTATTTTTAAGTTATGGTCTCTCTTTCCACTCGGCTTTTATTTTTACTAACCCTTTCCTTTGACTTTCCTTTGGTTTGTTTTATTGTGCTTTTTCAGTCTTTGTGTCATATTTTCATAGTTTCTTTTATTGCTGTATCTAAGGAGATGGTCTTCTGAATTTGGCTTATTCCATGGATTATGATATGTACTATTTGCACTCAAAAGGCTGCATTTTCTGCTAAATTTTCCCTTTTTTCACGAGAGCCTGTAATAGAGCTTTAAAATGATAATTTTCAAGGTACAAAGGCTTTTTAAATTTTTGTCATTAATTTCTAGTTTACTACATTGTATTAATGTTGCATGATTTTTGGAATTGTGTTCCATTATAATATATGTCAATTTTATGATATTTCAAAGGAAAACAAGATATTCTGTATATATTATTAAGATACAGAGTTTGATGTGTATCACACCAGATCTACCTTGTTATTCACACTTATCTTCTCTTTTTAATCTTCCATTAAATAATGTTTTCTACTATTCCTGTGTTCCAGTCTATTTTTATCATTTTCCTCTATTTCTTGTTTATGAAGTTGTCTGCTACAGTTAATGATGACAGTTTCATCTTCATTGTGAATTTTACCTAATTATCTATTTTAAAGGTAGCTTTTGGATAAAGCACGTAATCCTATTTCATTTAGTGACCCAATCTGATGATCTTTTTCTCTTTTAATAAATGAGTTAAACTCATTTACAATTATTGGTTTACAACAAATTTTGGTTAAGTTCTGCCATCTATATATAAGAGTATTGATGGTTACATAAAAGCTCTCGCCTATGGTCTCTTTTATCCTTCAACATTATATCACTGTATTTGACAGGGTTCTTTAGACAAACAGAACCAGTAAGACCTATGGAGAGATACATAGAAACAAATCTTTTATGGAGTGTTTCCTTCTGAAACTATGGAGACTGAGCAGTCCCATAATCTATCTGAAAGTTAGAAGCCCAGGTAGTATAGTTCCAGTCAACCCCAAAGGCTTGAGAATAAGGAGAGCCAATGGTGTAAGGCTTGGTCTGAGTTCAAATTTGAAGGTCTGGGAACCAGGAGCACCAATGTTCAAAGGCAAGGAAAGATGGATGGAGAAAAAGAAAAAGAACAACCTCACCTGTCCTCCATCTTTTTGTTCTACTTGAACCCTTAATATATTAAATGATGTTTAACCACATTAACTAATAGCCTCCCAATCTCTTCTGGAAACACCCTCATAGACATATCCAAAAATATTTCACCAGCAATCTAGGCATCCCAAATTGAAACATAAATCTAGGTTTCCTAAGTGGAAACAAAAAATTAACCATCACAATAACATTTATGTTTTCATTATGAATTGAATGGTTTTTTAGTTTGCTTATTTGTCTGTTTCAATGTTTTTAGACCTATTTTTTAATATCATATATTCAGTAGCAATTCTACTTGCTTTTTTCCATGTTCATTTTCCTATATAGAATTGATCATGCTTTCAGTTTTAACATTTTTGAACTAATTTAAGGATAGCTTTCAGATTCAGCACATAATTGTATTTTGTTTAAGGACCCAATCTGAAGATCTTTTTGTTTTCTACCAGTTTTTATTGGTACATGTTTGAAGTACATAATATTCACATTCCTTGTGTGGAGTTGGTACATGCACTTAGCACATCTTTTTTTGGGGGGGGGGTACCAGAGATCGAACTCGGGACCTTGCACTTGCGAGGCAGGCTGTGGAACCACTGAGCTAAATCCCCAGCCCAAGCACATCTTAATTCATTTTTCATCCTCTTTGCATCCTCTCTCTCCCTTCCTTTTCATTTGAAAAAGGTTTATCTCTCTACCTTCTATTACCTATCTTTTATTTTGCACTTGGAAGCAGCCTATATGCCCATCAGCAGACGAATGGATAAAGAAAATGTGTTATTTACACATAATAGAGTATTTTTCTGCCACAAAGAAAGATAAACTTGACTCATTTGTAAGAAAAATGGATGTACCTTGAGACCATAATATTAAATGAAATAGATTATACACACAAGCTTAAATGTCATATAGTTTCTCTTATATGAGAAACCCAAATTATAAATTAAGATCATTTTTAATAAGTGAGTTAAGCTCATTTACAATTATTGATATACAAAAATTTAGGTGACAGTTCTGTAATGTAAGGTAGGAAGATGGATGGGTAGATAGAAGCTCTCACTATATGGTCTCTTGTTTTCTTTTCAATGTAGTTTCTCTGATAATTTTGTTCCACCCTTAATCAGTGTTGGGGATCCTCAAGACTACTTCCTATTTTATGATTCATGAAGGTGACTCACAGGGCATAACATATAGTTGTCCTCAGGGCTATAATTTATGAGAGTGAAAGAACATAAACAAAATCAGCAAAAGGAAAATGTGCATGGGGCAAAGTCCAGAGACAACTAAGCACAAGCTAGAGGTGGAGTCACCCAGTCATGCATTTAATTCCTCTAGCAGCATGTCATAATGATGTGTATGAAATGCTGCCTATCAGGGAAGCTCCCTAGAGTCTCTGCACCAAAGGTTTTTATTGGGGGCTGGTCACACAGGCACCTCTGTTGAACACATATCTAAAGGAAAGAAGGTGTTTAGTATGAAATAGAATGTTTGTACAAAAAGTTAGACATACTAAGCTTTTTTTTAGTTCTGAATGGCAGAAGCTTTCACAAAATCAAGTTTCTGGACACCAGTCAATGACTAATCCTTACAGAAAGACTTTTAAAGCAATCTTAGGCCTCTTAACCACTTTTATAGCATATTTTTACATTATCAGACATATTAAAATGCCACATTGACACACTTAGCTACAATTTTGTCTTAGAACTACAGTTATATGTTTAAAGCTCACCATTTATTTTGATGAAGTTACCCTTATATCTTAGTAGAGTTGAGTTCACTTTTGAATAAATTCATTTGAGAAGGACTTATCTGCACAATATACCCTTAATTTTTTTTTTTTTTTTGGTACCAGGGATTGAACTCAGGTCCTTGTGCTTGCAAGGCAGGCAGCGGAACCACTGAGCTAAATCCCCAGACCAACATACCCTTAATTTTTATAAAACTCAGTATCTGAAAGGCAGCTTGGCTGTATATCAAAGTCTTGAGTCCCACTTTTTCCCTGAGTAACTTCTAGATGTTCTTTTACTATCATCTGAAATTCACTATTACAGTGGAGATGTCTAATGACCTCTTGATTTTTTTTAACTTATAGATGACATGATAATTTATCTTTACAGCCTATTCTGGCATGCCTTACACTGACCATTTTGTGTGAACCTTCCATGAAATGTAATTTACTCTTCCAGTGTATGACGAGATTGTCTTTATCAGGAGGGTTTTCATAAATTACATTTTGTATAATTGTTACCTTACATTTTTTTGGCTGCTGTCCTTTGGAAACTCTAATTATGCATTTGGGATATCACTCATGTCTTTCTTCTGTCTCTACCTTTTTCTCTAGTTGTTTTTATTTATTTTTCATTTTTTTCTCACCTCTTTTTTCTGTCTCTTACTGGGTTTCCTAAATTACCTCTTCTCTCTCCTGCTCTTTCTAATTTAGTTTTAACTTCTAAATTATTTTTTTCTCTTTCTTTATGTCAGTTCCTGATTCAACTGCCCTTCCTGACTTCTTATAGTTCTACTTCTGCATACCCATTCAAAACTGCAAATACTACATTCCTGTTTTTAATTCACATTAAAATTTTGGATTATAATTTTCACCTGCTTTATAGAAGCATTTTTTATTGAGTTTTCTTCTGTATAAGAGATTTCAAGAGCTGGGGATGTAGCTCAGTGGTGCCATGCCTGCCTGGCAAGCACAAGGTCCTGAGTTCAATCCCCAGTACCAGAAAAAGAGAGAGATTTTAAGTGCTCTTCTGAATGGTTTTCTGATAGTATTTTTATCTGATGCTGTGTTTACTCCGCTTTTCATTCATATTTAAATTGGTTGGATTTTCCTAGACTAGCTAGCTACTAGCAAGAGAGCCAATGGGTTGTTTTGGACTTTCCTAGACTAGCTAGCTACTAGCAAGAGAGTCAATGGGTTGTTTTGTAGTTATTTTTGTTCAAAAATTCCCTCAGCTTTTGCTAACATAATAGACTGTTTAGAATACAACCCACATCTCCTTAGCCTCTTAGCACCTAACATGGTTCAGAATAGCTTCTCCTCAACTCCAATTTCCCTGCAACTGATAGTGGAGGGTATTCCTCTTAACTTTCTAAATTGTTCATTCTCTTTTGGAACATGGAATTTTCTGAAACGAATCAGTCACCTTTTGATTTCCCAAATGGTTTCTGCAACTTCTTTATCCACCTTCCTTAGCAATTATACAATGCCCTATCACAGTCCCACTCCCAGAACTGCTCATGGAGAGACAGATCTGCTCCTCCTGGGAGTGAATATTTGTTTCTGATCTGTAAGTTCTGTGCCTCTTGGGCCATTTCCTTACTTCTCAATTTGTCATCCCAATCTCAGGCCCAAAATATCACCATCCTCATGAAACCAATGCTCATCTCATTTCTTTGGGCTACAATAATATGTAACTTAAGAGTTCTTGAGGGCATTTTGCCTATATTTCTTGTACTTGATTTCCAAGAAAAAGAAATGGTTTGAAAGACTGAAGTTGCGCTGTCACCATGCTCCTTGCCTATCCACTTCAGTGATTAATTTATTTCTGCTGGAATTGTGGGTGCAGGAAGAATTGCCAATCCTCCTAACAATAAAACTACTCATCAAAAAAGGAAGTCTATGCCCTATATTATGCTTGTGAAATTTCCTAAGTATTTAAATGACTTCTCTGGGATGCCTTCTTTATCTAATGTATTTCTTAATGATCTCTTATCTAAAGTGTTGATTCTCTAAATATTTTTTATCTGAGCAATATAGAGTGGAATCACAATATCATCTTTCATAATAATAATGCACATACTAAAAGCTCAAGTAAAGGTGCAATTCCCTATTTAATTATCTCTTCTGGCACAATATAACCACCTACTTTTGATTATTATACTCATCATAATTAAGTCATAGAGACACTATGTCTCTGAATGTGAGTGGTATGATGTGAACAAAGGACAGAGAATCAGAGTACAACTTGGAATAGCTTCCTCATTATTCTCTATTTCTTTTATTAATTATATTGGTACATTTTAGGTATACAATATAATGACATTCATCATTGGAAATTTGCACCTTTACATAATCTCTCTTGGTTCTTATTTTTTCCCTATTCCCCTGCCCTCCCTTCAATTCCTCCACCCCTCCCTATCTACAAAGACTTTGTTCCCATTTTTTTCTTTTTCTCAATTTAATTCCATTCCCTTCTTTCTTTTCCCCTGTCCCTTCCATTTCCCCTTCCCCTTTGCCCTTTTTCTTCCTATTTCACAATATCTATTATACCTTTTAGTCCTTATTTACACTTTCAGTTTCTCACACTAGAGAAACTATTCTGTATTTACATGTGTGTCCTATTAATTTCACTTAGGAGTATGGCCTCAATGGGCATCCATTTAGCTATAAATGTCTCTAGTTTCTCATTCTTTATGGCTGAGTAATACTCCATCTTATAAAACAAAAACCCACATTTTCTTTATCCAGTCTCCAGCTGATGGGCAATTGGGTTGTTTCAAAGTTTTAGCTATCACAAATTGTGCTGCTATGAACATGGGTGCACATATATCACTGTGGTATGATTCTTTTAATTCTTTGGGGAAGATACCCAGGAGGGAAATAGTTGGGTCAAATGGGACATCCAGTCCTAGTTCTTTGAGGTATCTCCATACTGATTTCCACAGTGGTTGCACCAGTCTACACTCCCACCACCGGTGGAGTAGGGTTCCTCTTTCCCCACAGCCCTGCCAGCATTTGTTATTGGTTGATTTCATGATAGCAGCCATTCTTTCTGGAGTGAGGTGGAATCTCAGTATTATTTTCATTTGCATCTCTCACATGACCTGTGATGTTGAACATTTTTTCATATGTTTATTTGCTATTTCTACTTCTTTGGCTGAGAAATGTCTATTCATTTCAGATGCCCATTTTTGGATTGGGTCTTTAAATTTGGGAGGTCTGATTTTTTTTAAGTTCTTTATAGATTCAAGATAGTAGACCTTTGTCTGAGGGACAGCTGGTGAAAATTTTTTCCCAAATTATCTGTTGTCTCTTCACACTGCTGGTGGTTTCTCTTGCTGTGCAGAAGCTTTTTAGTAAGAAGAGATCCCACTTGTTGATTGTTTGTGCTAGTTCAAGGGCAACCAAGGTTTTGTTCATAAAATCTTTTCCTAAACCAATGTCTTCAACAGTTCTTCCTAGCCTCTGTTCCAACTGATTCAGAGTTTCTATTTTAATATTTAGATCTTTAATCCATTTTGATTTTAGTTTAGTGCATGGTGAGAGATACAGGTCTAGTTTTAATCTTTGGCAAGTTGAAGCCCAATTTTTCCAGCACCATTTATTAAAGAGGTTATCTTTCCTCCAGTGAGAGTGTTTGGCTCCTTTGTCAAAGATGAGGTGGCTGAGTGTGTCTGGAATTGTTTCTGCATCTTCTAATCTGTTCCACTGGTCCTCAGGTCTGTTTCTTTGCCAGGACCATGCTGTTTTTATCACAGTAGCTTTGTGGTATAGTTTCAAGTTCAGGGTTGTGATATCCCCTACCTTGTCTTTATTGCTTAGTATTGCTTTTGCTATTCTAGGTCTTTTCTTGTTCCAAATGAAGTTTTGGATTGTTTTCTCCAGGACTGGGATGTATGCTGCTGGGATTTCAATTGGGATTGATTGAATCTATGTATCAGTTTTGGAAGTATGGTCATTTTCACTATGTTGATTCTTCCTACCCAGGAGCAAGGGATGTCTGTCCATTTTCTGATATCATCAATCTCTCTTTTCAGAGTTCCATAGTTTTCAGAGAAGAGGTCTTTGATTTCTTTCGTTAGGATGATTCCTAGGTATTTCAGTTTTTTGGATGCTATTGTGAAAGGAATTATTTGCCCTATTTCTCTCTCAGTGAGTCTGTCATTGGTGTAGAGGAAAGCTATTGATTTTTGTGTGTTGACCTTGTAACTAGCTACTTGATTGAATTTGGTTATTAAGTCTAGAAGACTTTTGGTGGAGTTCTTGGGGTCTTCTTTATAGAGTATCACGTCATCTGCAAATAATGACAATTTGACTTCTTCATTACCTATCTTTATTCCTTTTATTTCTTTCTCTTGTCTAATTGCCGTGGCTAATGTTTCCAAAACTATATTGAACAGGATTGGTGATAGTGGACATCCTTGTCTTGTTCCTGACTTTAGTGTGAAGGATTTCAGTTTTTGATCATTCAGTGTGATATTGGCTGTGGATTTTTCATAGATGGCTTTTATCAGATTGAGGTAGAGACCATGTATTCCAATTTTTTGTAGGGTTTTTATCATAAATCTGTGTTGGATTTTGTCAAATGTTTTTTCTGTATCTATTGAGATGATCATATGGTTTTTACCCTTGGCTCTATTGATATAGTGTATTACATTTATTGATTTGTGTATGTTGAACCATCACTGCATCCCTGGGATGAATCCCACTTGATCAGGGTGTATGATCTTCTTGATGATCTTCTGCATTCTATTTGCCATTATCTTATTAAAGATTTCTGCATCTATGTTCATTAGTAAGATTGGCCTATAGTTCTCTTTTTCGGTTGGGTCTTTCTCAGCTTTGGGGATCAAGGTGATGCTTGCTTCTAGGAATTAATTTGGGAGTATTACTTCCCTTTCAATTTCATTGAAGAGTTTAAACAGTAGTGGCAGTAGTTCCACTCTAAATGTCTTCTAGAATTCAGCAGTGAAGCCCTCAGGACCCAGGCTTTTCTTAGTTAGTAATTTTTCAATTACATTTTCAATTTCATTGATTGATATTGGGTTGTTTAGAATTTTTAGGTCATCTTCGTTCAACTTTGGTAATTCATATGTATCTAGGAATCTGTCCATTTCTTCTGTGTTTTCCATCTTATTGGCATATAGGTTCTTGAAGTAGGTATTGATGATCCTCTGGATTTCTGCTGAGTCTGTTGTAATTTCACCCTTTTCGTTCCTAATTACATGGATTTGTGCCTTTCTTTCCTTTTTTTTTAAATAAGGTTTAGCTTCCTGATTATTTACTGAAATATTCTGCTGCCTTATATGGATTTTTATTACACAGATTTTTTTGGTATGTGTGCAGTAGCAAAAACAAATTCTAAGGAGAGCATTTCAGACACATTTGTAAATGGTTAGAAAACCTGTGGAAGGAGGTAGCATAAACCTAAGTTTGAATCCCAAGGTCTTTATCATCTGTATAATTTCTCCAAGCTTCATTTTTCTTCAGATGCATAAAAGCAGCATGTTCAGCTTTATTATCCTGGTGCACACAGTGATATCACTCTTTAAATAACCAAATTAGTACATGTCCAATTCCACATCCTGTGATTCTCAATCTATACTCCATTAGAAATTCTCTTGGATGACAAATGCTGCTCTTCTTTGGGTCTGATTGTCCACACAGTATAGATTAAGCCCATACATCCTGTGAAGTACCAGCAAAATTCCTGATAACTGTTTTCACGAATCCTCCTCCAGCAGTTCCCTGGGGATTAGGGTCAGGAAGAGTGCTAGCATCAGTGACATGTTAAATCCAGAATCAGTTCCTTCCCTTTCCATCACCTACTGATCACTGCAATCATAAGTAGACTTCATCCTTTACCCACAAGGCACAGTTCATTGTTAGTTGTATTGCTGTAATTGTGGTTAGTACATAAAGAGCTAAATAAATATTTGCATGCAGTCAGATAGATGAGTAGACAAATAGAGAGCAGCTTTCCCCAAGTTGTGAAAATTACAAAAAGAATGCACAGAAAGTGCCTGGCACAAACAACTATATGACCTAAAAAATAGTACCCTGTCACTTCCAGTGGCAAACATTGAGTTGAATAAAACCATTAATTTAATATACGTTTCAAAACATGAATTTAAAAAGCAACATCCACTTCTGAAATAAAAGAGTTAATCCCTTCATGCCAGTAGTCAGGGATGTAAATGAAATAAGCAATTAAATTTTCTTTCACTATCAACACCCTTGAAACTGTATGTTCCAATTACATAAAACACTATTTAAAAGATGAATCCATAGACCTTGCTTAATCCGCTTGAACTACTGCAACTAAACATTTTTAGTTCCTTTGATAAAAGCCTTGTTGTCCTATTACAGCTCCAGGAAAATAAGAAGGTAAGAAAATAAGGAAAGGTGGCAACATTTTGCCATAGTCAGGAGGAAAACAGAAAGCAGAAATCCTCTGAGAAAAATACTTTCCCCTTTTGTATAGCAATGGTATATAAAGTGTTTTTCATGTTGATTTTCATAGCTTTTGAAATAATTATGAATTTCATCTACATGTCCATGGAAATTCATTATACTATACTTCTTTGAAAAGTTTCTTTAATAAACCATTTATTTCATATTATTATTATTAGCTCTTGACTCTGAACTAATGTGAATAATTTTATGACCACTTTAGTGCCAGGTTTTCAAATGTAAATAATTTTATTCAAAGTTTTCTCATATTCATCAGTCTCCAGAGATCTGTAACTGTGATGACACAGCATAAGCATGGAATAAATATTTACAGATGAAATGTGATCCATATGCATATATATATATATGTATATATAATTTTGCTTATCAGAACCACAAAACTGCTGAATAAGATACAAAGCCTTTCTTCTTTTTTCCTAGGTGGAATTTATCATAATCACTGATAAATAGGGAGCATTATTGAATTGGAAGGTATTATGAAGGGAAATAGGATTCTAAAATCTTGAATAAAGAAGTAAAAAAGAATTTAACACATCTGCATTTCCTTCTCCATGTAAGTATCAACTCAGCAAGTCCCTTCTTTAGGCTATCCGTGCATTAAAAAATAACCACATAACCATGATATTCATGCCAATGAATAGTTAATAATAATAGTTAATAATGGTAATGAATTAGTTACTACTTGTCTTTTCAAGCCCACTGAAGCGAACTTCTCTCTTGAGGAAAGAGATGAGGGCTTCTGGACAGGGAATGAATGTCTATCTCAATCGTCCCATAAGACGATTAATCCTGAGCTAGAAAACTGTCTGAAGACAAGAGGTTGGCACGATGCCTTTTTCTCCCAAACACCAAAACCAGCTGCACAAAGACTCTGAAGTCCAGAGAACCTGGAACACTGCAAGTACTACATCTCTGGTCTGTGTAAAACCATGCTGAGACCTCGTGCTTCTGTGAAACCTTGGGGTTTGTGGCAATAGGAGCAAAAGCTACACATATAAGAGATGATTGTCTCGCTTAATAAGGCTTCTGACCTCAAAAGAGTGGGAGAGGCTAAATTCTGCCTGCATTTGTGAATAGCAATAACAACCAGAAAGGGCAAATACACAGTCAACCCAGGGGATCTCTGGGTATACCCGTAGAGTGGCTCTAAGGGAAGGTGGGATTCTCTGCTCATATATGGGCCTGTGGGAATTTAGAATTGTTGCATATGAGAGTATCAATCATTTGTATCCCAAGTTGCATGTGATTTTAGGAGTATTAAATTAAACATCAGAAGTTAGGCTTGAAATCTCAAAGGAAAGAATTCTGTGTCATGGGAAATTTTGAGGGTGTGTGGAGCTGCCACATAAATTCTACAGGTACAGTATGTAGGAAGTAAAATTATTTAAAAATGTTTAAAGTTAAACAAAAATCCTTTTAAAAATTCCAGACCACTGAATATTTTATATGCATTTACATCATAACCTCACATAATCCCACTGACTGTTGACAGACAACATTCTAAAAATAAGAGTCTCATAAAATCATAAAATCTAATATTTGGAAGGGACTTCCGGGGCACCAGGGACAACTTCCCCTCTACAACAATCCCGATTCCTCCCTATAAGATCCCAAATCACAAAAAAAAAAAAACAAAAACCCAAGAAAATGTGTTCTTGGACAGTGTAGGAAGAACCAATCTTCTAAACTTGCCTGCTAAACATATGTGTTCTCTTAAGCAAGTTAAGAAATCATTATGGGATTAAAAGGAACACCAACTCATTACAACTCAAACCTAGTATAAGCACTAACTATAGGCTCCTTTATAAGTTACTTTCTAGCAAAAAAAAAAGCATTAAATTTGTTTTTAGAAGTTAAGCTTATCATAAAGAAAAAATAAAACTTCCCTGGCAAGGGACACTGACAGTGAGGGCAGAGGCTGCATGTGATAGTTCTGTGCCTTCTCCATTTTTCTGTGAAACCAAAACTGGTCTCAAATATCGTCTTTTTTAAATAACATTTATAAGATAATAAAAAATAAAATCTCTGAATATGAAGGTTCAAACTAGCATTTGTTCGTAGGAGTAGGGCACAGCCTCCATTAGAATTCAGAATGAACTTTTGACTGTAGTCTTGATGGATACACACAACTCCAACTTAACATTTTTCATGAACTATATAGAATATTTTAAAATCCACAATAAATACTTCTAGTGTGGTAGTAAGGTATTATGTTAATTTGGTTGTAAATCGCTTACACATCTCATGAAAAAAATAACAAGTGGGAGGAGGTTGGTCATGAATACTTTGGTCTGACTTAATTCTCTGCGCTGTAGGATAATGTCTCATTAAGGATTTGAAATTTTTGAAAGGACCTTTTAAGTACTTACATAGTGCTGGCCCTATTTCACATACAGAAAGGAGCACAGAAGACATGCAGATGGCTTTTAATTATGCACTACTCTTGATTACACCATTTGGGGTTAGTTTGTTGGTCTTTCTCCTCTGTTAGAAAGGACCAACTCAGAGCATTTGGATCTTTGGTGACTTGCATTTAAAGCACTGCAGTTCCTTAAGCTGCTGATATATTATTAAGGCAATGTTAGAAAATGAAAACTCTATTACATAGAACCATTTTAGAAGGTGTGATTAGAACAGTCTTAGATAAAGTGATGTTGTCTAGACTGGTTACTATAACACTGTCCTGGATTCCCTAATTAGAAACTAAAATGATTGCTCTGAAGATTGTTCCCAGTGGTACTCCAAAATTTCAGCTGTTTTGCATACCTTCCAAAGCAAAACATGTACTTTTGAAGGGACAGAGTTCTTTTGCAATTTCCATAATGGGTGAGCATACATTTTGAATGTTTTGACAAGATTGCTGTGACAGATATTACTAGAACTCTATTCAATACAACAAATAGATTTTTAGCAGCATAAAAGTTCAGAAAAAATAAATGTTAAACCCCTTAAGAAAAACATGCTCAGCAATTTTAAAGAGTCAACGAGAATGGAGTTCCTTTGGGGGAATTATGACAGTGCTCTCCTTGTGGCAATCATTTGCCTTTGTATTGAAGCCTCACATTATTTTTTCTAGTTACTACATAGAAAATAAAAAATTAAGATGTGGTGAGCTATAACATGAAAATCATTTAATAGACTATTTTATGCAAAAAATATGTTTAAATAACTGGCAGAGAAAATGGAAGAGAAATTACTTAGGATTCTAAGTCCAAATGAAATAATATCATTACTAGATGTGATGAAAAGACATTAACTGATAGGAAAATATCAGAGAAAAGAAATATTTGAGCTCATTTTATAGCTTTCATAGTGCAGCATGTGGAAGCCAAATATCTGAAAGTATGTGGAAAGGATTTATGTGGCATAAAGAATTACATGAATTGTATTATTAGAAAAATGTAAATGTGCTCTCTATTGGAATTATTATAGCTGCTTAGCTAGTCATTTTTCTCAGACATTAACTCTCCAAAATGAATGTGAATATTTTACTCTCCTTAGAGCTCTATTCTATCTGCATACAGTATAATTCCTGAAAGACTCAGAGAAGATGGGACTTACCCTTTTCTGAGTTTCTCAGACTTTGACATGAAGTAAATGACTCCTATTTTTGGAAGTCTTAGAAATCTAAGGATAAACACACCAAAGTAATTTGGTTTAACTTATTGGCATAAACTATTTCCTTAGAATATAATTATTTGTTCTTCTTTATACCTTCATCTTAAATATATTTAAGATAGGTTGCTTTTTATTTCCTTAGCAAGGATAGCTCATATTTTACAGATTTAAATTATTATACTATTCTAAGTATTTGGTATAATTTGTCTTTACCTCTAACCTCTTTCATAGTTGGCAACATCATTACAACTATACATCTCTTAATGTTTCAAAAGTAGTCTAAATCCTAATTAATTTATAACATATTCTGATGGTTGCCAGTAATTCTGAGTATTTGTAACTTTAATTGGCATAGATATCCTTAGGTCAATCCTTCTAAGGTAATTTCACATCTATCAGAAGGAAAATAGGAGTTGAAAGGTTAGCCTTTTTGAGTTGGCTACTGTAAAATATTTTAAATTCAAAGTTGAGGGAACATGAAAATTCAGAAAACTCTAAGTCAAGTCTATGTGTGCATAAGACAACAATAAAATATTATTTTTCCTTTTCATTTTGGCAAAAAAAGAAAGGTATTTTAACCAAAGTGTTGGAAAACCTGTATTTAAAAATAGAAAAGAAATTAAACTTGAATTCTACCTCACTCCAATAACAGAATAAATTTGAAATGAATCATAAACTATATGGAAAAACAGAATGATAAAGTTCCAAAAATAAAACATAGGAGAATGTCTTTTTAACCTTGTGCAGGCTAAAATATTTTAGAATATACAAACAACAAGTAAGAATAGAAGAAAAGATTTAGTTTATTGTATTTCATCCTAATTTAAATTTCTATTTATAAAACTACCTTCTAGAAAAAAATATGCATGGCACATAAACCTGATAAAGTACTAGTATCTAAAATGTATAAAGAACTCAAACAAATCAAGAATGAAAAAAAACTCAATTTGAAAAACTAGTGGGCTAACTCTTTATAAAATACATATGAATAGCTAATAAGGATGTACAAATGAGTTCAACATCATTAGTCATGAGGAAAACACAAATTAACACTTCCATACCATTAGAATGGTTAAAAGCTAAGACTGATTATGCCAAATGTTCCTCAGAATGTTCTCACACATTGCTGGTGGGAGCATTGTTGTACAAATATTTTGGAGAGTCACATATCTCTTCATAAATGTTAAATACACATCTACTGTCTGATCCAGCAGTCCTATTCTTGGATATTTGTCCAAGAGGAATGAAATGAAAAACATATGTCTACAAAAAGTCATATTTATTATATCCCCAAACTGAAAATAACCCAAATACTTATCAATAAGAGAACAGACCTTTCTTAATGTATCAACTTCTTAGCAGAACACTGCTGATACATAACAAGAATGAATCTCCAGGGATAAAAAGAAAGCAAAAAAGCTAGGAACAAAAGAATACCTATAAAATTCCATTTGTATTAAGTCTGCAAATAGGCAAAATAAGAACTCAAACAATGGCTGCCAATGTAGGAGGGTGACTGAGAATAGGGCACAAGACAACTTCATGGATAATGGAAATGTCTCTCTCTCTCTCTCTCTCTCTCTCTCTCTCTCTCTCTCTCTCAGGACCAGTTACAAAGCTATATATAATTATTAAAATGCATGAAACAGAACAATTAAGATATGCAGATTTATGATATGAAAATTATACCCCAAAAGCATGTTTAAAAATTCAATATTATCATTTACATATATTCCTAGTGATAGACTAAGTGCAGTAATACTGGTGGCAATGAGTAATTTTAGTAATAAGTTTCAAAAGCTTTTAAAATGTGAAAGACCTTTGACCAAGTAATTCCATATATAGGAGTTTATTTTTAGGAAATGATCAGACATTTGCAAACACACACAGACACACATATGTATATACATGTACTCATATAGAATTTTCATTCCAATATTGTTTATAATAGACAAATTAAAAGAACATAAATGTCCAATGATGGAGGCTTAAACAAATAACGATATAGTTGGACCTTTAATATTACTTAGCCATTAAAATATTTAAAGCATTAATTAAATTAATAAATAATTATCTAAAGGTAATTTTCAATATGATATTAAATAAAAAGAAGAATTTTTGAAACAACACACATAATATGGATATTGATTTGGCTCCTTTGACAATAGCAGTGATTTACCAAGATGGAAGGTTTATTTTTCCTTCCTCTAAGACCCACAGTGCAGTCCCAGCAGGTCAGCAACTTTGCTCCATCGATAATTCAAAAATAAGTTTCTTTATATTGACCTGCTGAACTACCCATAGGATACCTTATTCTACATGATTAATCTTTGGCCATAATCAACATGGCTGCATTTCAGTCCATAGAAAGACTATAGATAAAGTGGAAGGTAAAGGGAAGCAGGTTCCTCTTACACATGTGAACTGCAAGTTGCACTCACAATTCTTCCTCCTACCCCACAAGTCAGAGCATGGTCATGCCAGGTTCCCAAGAAACTCCAAAATTTCTCAATCTGATCTGCCACATGCCCACTTAAAACTGGGGAGTGGAAATATCCAGTGCTAGAAAGAAAAAAAAGGAGAATGGCTGAGCTTGGATGAAACTCTAGGAAGCATTAATGGAGCTATCCTTAACAAATGTGACATTACTGATGTTCTTGATAGCACAGAGGGAGGGAAAACACAGATATTGACAACTTTGACTCAAAAAGTGACATAAGGCTCGGGGTTTAGCTCAGTTGTAAAGGGTGTGCCTAGGATGTGCTGGTTTGATACACAACACTGGAAGAAGAGCTGGACTATGAGTATGAAAATGTCTTATCACTATTTTAGCCAATTTATTTTTCTTATATTTTCCTTTCTGTATACATTTTAAAGTCACACATGATAGAAGTCTACATCAAGTTTAAAATAACTTTTTCAGTGAGTATAAATTTTTAACTTATGTCATAGTTTAATGGACAAAATTCTTTCACAGTAGTAAACAAAATAGTATAAAATAAATTATACTTGATAATATTGGTCAACTCTCCCATCACTGTGACAAACTACCTGACATCCACAATTTATAGAAAGAAAGATTCATTTTGGCTCACAATTTCAGAGGATTCAGTACATAGTCAGCTGCCTCTGAGGCAGAAACATCATGGTGGAGTATGACAAAGCAAAACTGCCCAGTTCATGGCAGCTGAAAAGCAGAACAGGGGAACAGTGCCAGAGAGAAAAAGGCTATGAACCAGATATAGTCCCCAAGGCCACACCTCTGTGACCTACCCAGACTTACTCTGAAGTCCACATTACCATGGGCAGGGCATATCTTAATCCAGTCAAGCTAATGTCAAGATTAATGATAACAGTGTTTTAGATTTGTTGATAAACAATAAAATGTTAGTATTTCTTTCATACTAGCATTTATTTTGCATAGCTGGCGTTACAATTGGTCTTTATTTCATTATTTGCACTTCTCCCTATTTTCTTATTTTTTGCAGTAAACAAAATTAGACAAACAATATAAAATTTAAATGACCCAAATGGTAGCCCAGTATGTGAGGAAACATTAGTCCAAAGATTAAACAGCCAGGGAAAGCAATAAGGTGGTGTGGCTCAGTCCTAAAGATAGGAGAAGGGGATCATTTCCAGGGGCTAGGCTTTTACAGGGCCTCAGTTGTCTAATGAATAGATTGTTTCTATTTAAGAATAAATATAAATGCAACTAAAGGATATGTTGTCATAATTTAAATGAATAAGTAAATAAATTTCAAACAAGTCAAATATATATCTACTAATTGATCAGTGAAGTTTAAAATAAAGTAGTCCCTTTGTATCTAATTTATTTCAAATTTGACAATATATTATTCCAGTAAACTTACTTCTTTTTTTTCTAGTAGATGTACTTCTATAAGTAGACACTTTGCTCTCTGGGCTTCTGCTACTTACTGTCTGTAGTAATCTGGATACCAGCTCAGTTCATTTAATACATATTTTTTTAAATCCTAAAATTCACCCAAATAGCCAGTTTTACTTTTTTATTTCACTGTTAGTAGATCATCTCAGTGTACTTTTATCTCACTATCTGGGCCTTCTCTCTAGGCCATTAGTGATAATCATATCAGAACAGTCTTAATCCAAACCAATTCCAGATTAACATATTATTCTAAGATAAAGAAATTGTCTCATTCAGAAAAAGAATGGCACTGGACTTATTTTTAATATTAAGTAGTAAGAACTTTCACAATTTACACTTGATCTTAGCCAAAAGGCTGAGAAGCAATGAGAACTTTCACAGTTTAATATCATCATGCAGCAATATTACCTGATTCTCACTTGAAAACAAGCAGGTGATCAGGGGCCATCTCCAGTTTAATGTCCCTTTGTATAACTTTACATGAATAAAGAGCAACTAGCAGGGAAATACAGGCATGAAGCAGTGATTCAGATCAACCCATAAAGGAGTAATAAAAATGACCAGAGCAAGAGTTCAGATTAGTTTGTCTGCAGCCCTCCCAGACTGAGGGGAGGGACAAGAGACTGAATTTACCTAATGCTACATACAAAGCTGAGGCTGTGTGATGTATAAAGAAAAGAGGTTTATTTAGGTCAAGATCAGCTGGCCCCATTTATTCAGCCTCTTTTGAGGGCCTTAGGATTGAAATCTTAATAGTAAGAGAAGGAGAGATTATATGTTGAAAATAGAAGCCAGATAATGGGGAGGGGCTGGTTTCACTCCTTTACAACACCTCACTCTCATAAGAACTAACTTATTCCACAAGAAGAGCATTAACTCCTTCTGAAGGCAGCACCCCTATTTGACCTAATTACTTCTGCCAGGCCCCACTTTTTAAACTACATACTTGTGCCACTTTTCATATCACCACACTGAAGACCAAGTTTCCAGCTCATGAACCATTGAAGAGCATTCCACATCCAAACTACAACACACTCAATGCCCAGCCACAAAATTCCTCTTTAAGCTATTCTAACAGAAGAGGTTCATAAGCACCTTAGATCTTTTGCGTAGCTCTTCCCTATTTAGTTGTTAATTCCCAATCTTTCCATAGTTTGCAAGTTACCTTCCCAGGGACGCCATCCATCTCCAGCATCAATAACAGTGCCTATGCATAGCAGCTCCTCACTAAATATTTATGAAAAAGAGAAATTGTGAAGTATCTGAAAAAAATCTAGTACCAGTGAATAAAACAAAAATGAGGGTTCATGTTCAATATACAAAAGATGTCTAAGCATAGTATTCAGAAAGACAGTAGACAACCATCCGGAAAACTCAAAACCTTAGTTTTAGGCAATATGACCAACTTCTAATCTCACTTCTTTTACATTCCTTCCATTTGCTACCATGACCCCTGGATCATTTTTCAATTTCTGTCCTCCTGGCTCTTTTCTTTAAAAGTATTTAATTATCAAAGAGAGTATATCCAAGGTGTGCCATGTGGTAATTGTGTGGTGATTACCACAGTCAAATTAATACAACCTTCACCACCCATGCTGAACATCACATTCTCTGCCTCCACTCTTACTCTCTTGGCTGCCAACTGCCCTCAATTCTTGACATGGTCTTGAACCTGGCCCTTCAAAGGTCAAATCTTGGTTTTCTTGTCTCCTTAAAATTATTTTGGTTCTTTAGGAACTAAATACAAAAGCAGCTGTCAAGGACAGCTACAAATAACAAATTATATAACTCTTTTATGGCCACCAATGGGCCACTCACACATGAGCTCGTGACAATCCATAGTTATCAGATTCTACTCTGTCTCTAGAATTCCTAATACATATGGAAACATGTTTCTCATGGTTTTATTCACTTGAAAGATCCTTAACATACATGAAGAATATTTAAGAATCTACTACATGTAATCTCTCCCAGAGAAAAAGGAAACTGAATTTTGTCAACTGACTCCCTTCCAACTTATATTCTATCTGCAAAATCTTTTCATAAGGACCAGCAATAAATAATTTATAGTTATTAAATGGCAAAAGAGAATAATAAATAAACACATACATATATACATAAATACATTTTATGCATTTCCAAGGTTACTCAGAAACAGTTGAAGACACAAATACTAAAACCACTATTTGAAGATTTTTTTCTCCTTGGCAACTTATTCAAAGAGGTATATTTTTATGCCTCTGTGCCATGCTTTTTAGGTTATCAAATGGTGCCATATGTAACTATAACTAGGTTATAAACCATTTACTTGACAACTGTGCGTGCCTGCTCTTTTAAATCTAATAAGTCAGCACTTCAAGGAGATTTCTAATGTACCAACAATCTGCTTAGAGCAGGTTGGAAAGTGTCCTGTCCTCCAGTAGAGCAGTAGCCTTCACACTTGCGGGTACAAATAAGTAGGTTTTTTCTAATCCTTATAATAATTAAATATAATCAATTGCAGGGAGAAAGTCTGAAGTAATTCTGTTGAAAAAGAGTTTCTATGAATCTTTTAGTGTCCTTAGTCATATTTTTCAAGTGTGAAGAATTTATGTGTGCATTTAAATATTTTAGCCTATTTCTATTTGTTTCTACTAAAAGTATTGTGTATTCATTCCTCGGCAAATGTTCGTGGAGTGATTTTTATATAAATTTGCCATTAAATTTATACTTTTCTGGAGTTGGAAAGTGAAGTATTTTTAACCATAAGAAGCCTGTCTACATTTATATGCAACTCTATTACATCAAAAATATTTTATCTCAAATATATGTGTAAATATCCAAAGCTCCTTAACTCCTACCAGGAAAATAAGAAGACATGTAGCTACAAACTAGGGGAGAGTGTCCACACTGGGCGTTACTCCATGGTACAAGTGGCTGGTAAAACTCACCCAGACCAACTTATTGGTATTCACAACAGGAGCTATGCAGTAATTTATTTTTAAAAAACATAATGACAATAATATACCATACATACTGAAAGGTGTTGCTTAACTACTGAATAAGGTGTTTATAATGTATGTGTGGTCTGTCTGAGTCCTCAGTTTTGACCACCAGTTCTCCCTCCCACCAAAAGTTGGTCCACACACCCCTCTGGTATGATAGTCAGTGTCTGACAGCTTGTGTGTCCTTCTTAACTCCTCTGTGTACACTGCAGTGCACTCACACAGTCCCACTACAGCTACCTCAGGCTTTGTACTGCACTACTGAGCCTTTTCTGTCCCTGGTACTTGTGCTCAGATATTCACCATCCTCCTTCACCTCTAGTAGCTGGTCCTTGCACACTTTTTCCTTCTTCTACATGTCCTCAGTCTATGCAGTGCACTTCACTGTCACTGCCCCCGGCAGGTGGAAAACACTTTGCCTTCTAATGAACATTCTCCGGAAAGCCTTTCATCTTTTCAGTTGGAATGCTGGTGTAGGACAGGCAGAGGCCACTTTCTTTTGATATTTCATCACCAACCAGTTCTCTGCTCTGCTTCCTGGATGCCAGGAACTAAGCAGTTTTTCTCTGCTGTATCCTTCTCCCATGAATTTTCTGGCTGGAGCCAGCTGATCATGAACTGAATACCCTGAAACTGTGAGCCAATTTAAACCTCTTCTCCTTTAAGTTTTAGGTGTGAGATATTATGTCCCAGCAAAGGGAAAGATGATTAATACATTTGGGGGTAGGAGCCTCAGATTTCTCAAACAAGCATTGTATTGAGTCATGACTTTACTTCCTAAAATCCTATGTCACTTTAGATTACATCTGTCTGACCTAAGCTTATCTTTACAAGATGTAGTCCTTGGGGCAGAGAAAAAGACTCTGAGTAATTTCTGTTTTATTTTTTAAATTTCAATTATTTTTTTCATTATAGTTAGTGTGATGCATGAATTCTCAATCTAAACCCCAGCTTCTTTAAAAAAAAAAAAAAAAAAAAAGACAAGTGTTGGGAGAGGGACAATTCCAGAAAGTAACTTAAACCATTAGTGGCTACATATTTCCCATAACATGGCATATAAAATTTATTTCCATTCTAAATACATAAAACATGTCCTAAAGCAATGGAAGTTACATGTAAGTTATACTATCTGAAGAAAATATATTGATCATCTAGCTTTCAACTGTAGGCAGAATATCTGCAATTAACGGCTCTTATTTTTCTCTAACTCTTCTCAACTTTACCACTTCTCTCCCATCATTTTTATATAAAAAGTAAAATTATGTTACTATCTAGTCAATACAGAGGTCACTTCTGGAAATTCACCCAACAATTCTAACAACTTTGAACTTACATCGCATTTTTTTAATTACCAATGCTGTTTGTGAGTTTCCTAGGTAACCAACTCTCTAAAGCAAAAATGGACTGGATGGCCAAAAGAAAGCATAACATATATACACTAAACCAAACAAAAAGCAATTTTCTTCGTTTGCTAAAATAGATTTGACCAAGTGTTTTTATATGGTGACAGATGGTAGCTGCATTAATATTTATGCTGGACATGAAGAGAGGCTTGGAAGAAAAGGAGATTCCTCCTTAGAAATAGGTACAAAGTCAACTTGTCAGTTTAGAAGGAGCACAAGCTGCCAGATCTTGAGTTTGAATCAATTCTTTGCCACTCCATAGCTGTCTTATCCAGGATAATCTTACGTTCTCTGAACCTCAGTTTCCACATGTGTTAGAGCTAAATGGGGAATGAATGAGAAAATGGCTGTGGTTCACCATTAATGTTTCCATTTCCCTTTGCTTACCTTGGGCCATACATGTATAACATTATAAGGTAAGCACTGGGAGCTCCATTTTCTAGCAAAGCAGGTAAGTTTCTGAGAGTTTAGTTCATGGCCTCATGGCTCCTCAGTGACAGAGGTGAAATTCAAGCCCAAGAGTATTAAACCCCCAAAGCCACACTTAACCTTTTCTATTGTCAGGCAGAGGGCAGTACCTAAATCATGGTACATTGCAAAGGAAGGGGGAATTTTGAGGACTTTCAAGGTACACAAATCTATTGGAGTCATTCCTTACAGAGCCCTTGTGAATAGCACATCCCGCAACATCCCACGGGCATTGCTCAGCTTTTTCATCTTCACACAGTAAATAACGCCCTGGGCATTAGTTTTCATGAGTCTATAATTAAGAAAGAAAGGATAGAAACAGCATCAAAGGAGGATTTCTATTTGTATCAAGCCTATTCTTTGACTCCATACATCTACTGAAGAGCGTTTGCACGTTTGAAGAATGCCCTAAATTATGTCTCTAACTTCTCCAACGTAGAATTCAAAATTCCTTTTTTCCAGCTTTTCTCAAATGGGAAGTTTGACTATAAGCATGGAAAAGCATGTGGCCAGGATTAATGAAATAAAACTATTGGCCTACATTTGACCTACATTTCAAAAATGGTCTACATTTCAAGTATAGAACATGTATATTTCATTCCAAACAAGAGCATAATGGGGCACTGACTTTCCTGCTGTTTATCTTATCACCAAATTTTCACTTTTCATTTTTACCATCTCTTTATAGCAGTATTCTTCCAGATGAGTTCTCCAAGCCTACTTTTCACCACCAAAGTAGCCCAACAATGTTTTTGGAAAACTCTTCCCTTCTTAAAATAACTCTTGGGCCAACTTTCAGTATAGTAACATTTTTCAGTTTGCTCATGTGTCATATGTGGTAAGTGGATGGCACACAGAATGTGCTAAGTAAATGTTGGTTCCTTTCTTGACTTCCCTACACACCCTGTTTCTTTAGGCATAAGCCTTCCAAGAGCAGGGACTGGGCTTACACCTCTTGTAACTGCAGATGTACATCAGTGGGTCCAGGTTTGTTGATACTGACTTGTTGACAGTGGTAGAAATCCAAAAGCACAAGGAGAAGACATTGATAGAAAAGCTGCCCATAACAATTCATGCTTAAAAGCTGTATTTTATTTTACAAATGCTCCTAAGTAGATGAAAAATGGAAATAAAGTTAACAACTTTTATTAGTCCTCTTTTGCCTTTTAAACTATTTTGCTTTTTAGTGTCATCCTTCAGATAGCTGAATATTCATTCTATCAAATATTTTTCCTTAGTTCATCCATCCCTTTTGTTTCATTAAAACCCTCTCCTGGGCATTCCCAGGGGCTCCTGGCAGTGTAAATTAATTCCTGTGGGCACAGCGTAATCACCTGGTGACAGAGCAGTAGCGAGAATATGAACTGCTTTGAGTATCAAGAGTTTCCCACGCCAACCTAGCTGTGACCATTATTTATACAGCCACATCCTTCAGCAGAGCTTTAACCCCTTCTACTCTGTCAGAGGCCTTAATAACTTAATGATTCTTAAAGCATGTGACATTGGGAACACAGATTACCAATCCTTCACCCCCATTCAAATATTCTAAATTAATTAGGATAGACTCCTTAGTAAACTGTAAACTAGCTGATTTTTCCTCTCTGTTCATACATTTACCTTTGCAAAATCCACGCCTCTGTCCTTTCTTTTGAGCATCAGTAAAACTCCCCTTCTCTCCCTCCTCCACCTCTAACTCTAGTAAAATGCACTTGTACAATTACTAAACCTCTGTGAACATGAATCTCTTTATCTGCAATATACAGTATGAGAGAAGCAGGACCTATTGCAGAGTTGTTCTTGGGGTTAAACGAGATAAGGTGGATAAAGTACCTGGCACAGTGCCTGACAGGTAACAAAGCTCAAGAGAAAAATATTTCTTTCCCTTCTCCTTCTCCAGCCCCCATTTGCTTCCCCTTTTCCTGAACTCCTCTAATACAGAATTTTTTATGTTCTTCCATTCATCAAAGTCCTTGTAAACACTTTCATTTAATATATTCATTCAATTATTTAATAAAACATCAAATTTGTGAAAAATTGTCCTTTGAAGTTGAGATATATGTACAATGTACAACACTCAAATCCTGTCCCTAACAAATGTTCAGTGTAGTAGAACAGTAAATATTTTAAATTAAACATAATTTTACTACACTGTACCCTTGGCTATAAACAAGTAATACATAAAAGCAGAGTGCCAAACACTACTAGAGAATATCAATGAAATCCTCAATGAAAAGGTATTGGTTATTCAATAATTCACAAGTTTCAAGAATTCATAATATGATAAAAAATAATAATAATGGGCCAAGGAAGCAAAATTTTCATAAGAAATAGCTCATCATAGGAAAATTTTCTGCAGACTAATTTACACCTGTTGCATTGTGAACTATGATGATCAAGACCATATTTTTAAAGACAAAAAGCAGGACAGACAATACAAAGAATGTTAAGGAACTAAAATAGAAATATTTTTAAAATATCAAACATGTAGTTAGGATTTCTAGAAAAGAAAAGTAAGTGAATAAAACCCTAATTATCAAAAAATAAGGAAATGATTAAATAACTAACCAAATGAAGGACTTACATAGACTTTAATAATTATAATAATGGAGAAAATGTAATGTTGTTGCATATGTTTAAAATAACATAAAATTGATGATTCTGATTATATGAATAAGGGATTTAAAAGAACACATATAATGACAGTGGCTTTTGGGTGTATTACTGTGATATTTTAAAATAAAAATCTTTCCATAATAATTTACTATATTAAAAAAGATGAGGTATCTATATCCAGGAATATTTATGTTTGCAAAAATATTTTAAATTGGTTTTAAATGTAATTATTTTGCTTTTTAAATTTTATTTTTATTAGTTCATGTTTGCAGTACATGATTATATTCATCATGGGGGGTTGGCACATGTACACAACACATCTTCATTCATTTCATGTACCCTTCCCCTCCTCCCTCTCCTCTACCTCCATCTCTTTGTCACAAACTACATACACTAAATATTTAAGCAAGTGACACCAGTTCTATATGCTCCTCTCCCCACCACGACCTCCAAAGCTCAAGTCCCTCCAATCCAGAATGGTGGTGAGATTTTTGCACTTCAAATATGGCACGCTTTATGTTCACAGCACAGAGGATTTAATTCCTTACCATGTAACAATTTCCCACTGAATCTGCCTCAGAGAAAATGTATTCATTTGAAGGCTAAATGGATTCTCCCATTCTTGCCTTTTCAAGGCAATAAGATAAATCAGGAAGACCTTGACCTGACACACACTATCTAAACATAAGATTAGTTTGCTAGTTTGATATGGAGTCTGAAGGAAGATCAAAGGTTATGAAAAGAGAACCGTGCTGACAATAATTAATTATATCTTTCAAAATAGCTGGTAGGGTAGGGGATGGTGGCACATGCCTGTAATTCCAGCTCTGGGGAGGCTGAGGCAGGATGATTGCTGCAAGTTCAAGGCCAGCCTGGATTACATAGTGAGACTCTGTATAAAAAAAAATCTGGTAGAGAGGATTCTGTACATTCCCAAGACAAAGAAAAGATGAATAAGTGAGGTGATGGATATGCCAGTTACCCTGATCTGACTGTTACACATTGTACACATATAGTATATGAGGATTCCACATTGTATCCCTAAATAGATATAACTGTCATGGGCCAACTACAAATTTGAGAATATTTTTAAAAGAAAAGGGAGCATGTTAATTTCTTCTGTTTTTCTATTTTTATTTCCTAAAAGGAAAAAATGGAAACAAAGTCTTTGTAAATAGGGAGGGGTGGAGGGGTTGGAGGGAGGGCAGGGGAATGGGGAAAAATAAGAGCCAAGATACATCATGTAAAGGTACAAATTCCCAATGATGAATGTCATCATATTGTATATCTAAAATGTACCGATAAACTTAATGAATAAAAAAAATCATGAATGTTTTAACATTTAATTTTAGTGTTCTTATAAAAGATCCAATTTTGAGTTCCTTATTAGCTGGTTGTTATGGAATTTTACTTTCTCAAATTACAAGATTAATGCACACATTTTTAAGAATATATCAAAATAATTAGGAGTCATAAGAAAGTCATACGACTAATTTTAAAAAAGCAAACTCTACAGATTTTATATTATTTTTATGTCTCTAAGCTGTGATTGACATGCATATGCATTTTATTAAATCCTTAATAAATTTGGCAAATTGTACTACAAACAGTAAAATAATTATTTCCTTCAATACTCAAGGCTGTTTTTTTAATTGCATTGAATATCAGTTTCTTTGTGGTTGGAATTATTAATCTTGAAAGGTCAGCTATAAATATCTTTTCCTAATATCTCTGTGGCTGGATAAAACTGAGCATCTGCCTAATGAGCACAGTGCTTGTCGGCTTTGATTTTCTTTCTGTGGCTATAGATGATCAGCAACTCGAAATACACTTCCTAGAGCTACTCAGGATCAGGAGCCCAGACTTTTCCGAGGTCCCTGCAAGTGTGGGAAGTTAGCAAGGGAATCAAAGAGGACAGTGAACTTTCTGTGTCTACAGAGATGTTCAGACGATGAGGAAATGGAACAATTCCCTGGCACGTATGTAAGTGAATTACATCTAAGCAGCATAGTACTCTTTACTAAGCACCATATACACATATACTCCTCCTTATAGAGGATGTAACAATCTCAGAGAGTTCAGTAGCATGCCTATGGCCATATAGTTTCTGGAGGGCCTGGAGGTGAAATTTTTCTATCCCAAATCCTAAATTCATCCAAGCATGGTATTATGGCTCATTGGGTTTGGAGTCAAATGAAGCTGTGCTTGAGTTCCAATTCTGCCAGTTCCCAGTCTTGGGCAATCCTCTCAAGACCTCCACACCTCAACATCTTCATCTGTATAACAGGAATCACAGAAGCCCAGCGCATACAGGGTCACTGTGAATATGAAATAATACATACATCCTTGAACATACCTGTGATCCTTGGATCATCCTAACTCTGGCTGTTGGAATGACTGCTGCTCTACTTTCTTCTCCACTTGCAGCCCTCAGAACTGTTTTCCAGGAAGCAGCATAGTGTGGTAGTTAGAAAGCTAACCTTATCTAGGTTCAAATCCTATCATTATTAAGGAAAAACCATTTGACGCTAGATAGGTTATTTAACCCCCTGTTATCTCAGTGTCCTCTTTTATAAAAGGAAAGTGTGATAATGAAACCTCTCTTTTGACCATTGGAAGAATTCAACAAGTTACACATATTTAATACTTAAAACAGAGGCTGCTATATAGAAGACATGGAATAAATATTAATTTAACCTATTTTCATTGCCTTATTAATTTTCAGCATCTGCCTCCAAATTCCATACCCTAAATCTATTTTAAAACAGTTCTGCATCTACTTTGTATAGCTTCCAGCAAAGCATTAAAAAATGATGCTTCTTGCTTCGAGTAAGGGCAGTTATAGTCTCCTTTAATAGATAAGACAAAATTCTGTAGCTAATGATACAAGGTTTTATATTCTAACAGCATATGAAGGATAGACAACAGGTGAGACCAGAGACCAGAGGAGAAAAACATTTGGAAGACGTCTTTACTCTTTTTGAACATAATTATTATTTTACGTTTGACCAAAAATCAAGTGGACAAAAAAGCTGAGAGATATGGTTCCAGGACTCTTGAATTTTGTACATGAACCCAGAAAATTTCTTCAAAAATCTAGGGGGAATGAAATAGGGCTTTCTGGGACATTTTTATCCTGTTGAGTGGAAACACTAAGAGACTTACTTAACTTCTACTCTTACCACAATCTTTTAAAAGAAATGATATTTTAACGTCAAGAATAAGTAGAAGGACATAATCTCAGAATAAAAAATAATCCTTATCAAAAATGGAACCAATGAGAGACAGAGTGATTCATGTGCTATGAACGTGCCCACAGGCATTCAGATGTGCATATAACACTGTCCGTTTATTTCTATCTTCTCCTCAGACTGGTGAAAACCTCACCAAATTCACAGAACAGCATTTAATAATCATTGGGGTAAAGTGCACCACAGAGTGTAATAGGTGAGGACCAGATCTGCCCTCGCAGAGGAAAGAATTAGAATTAAACAATCTAATAAAAGTGCTTGGCCTCAATTATTAAGAAACATCCTTTTCAACCAGCCTTTCCAAACATCTTCATCTGTTTCTTGCTTCATTTTTTCTGGGAACAAAACCTTTTTCAGATTTAACATTTTAACAACCTCAGCCCAGGGGAACATGAGCCACAATGGGTTAAACTGAACGTTGTAAGCCAGACCAGTAAATGGAGACGAATTGTTAGCGTTCCTAGAAAGAGCAGTTCAGTTTTCCAGATTTCCTGAGGAAGGAGCTGCACAAAGTGGCTTATTTGATTTTGCAGACGGAAGCAGGTAGCAGGAATCAAACAGGAAACAGAGCCCTCAGGGGAATATTCAGGCAATGTTTAAAAGGAAGCATTTTTTAAAGTAACTATTTTAAGCAAAATTGGAGATACGCTGAGGAGGAAAGAACATAGACATTGAGTCCTTGCATTACCACTTCCTAGCAACAGCTGGGCAACTTCTATACCTCTCTGAGCCTCAGATTTCTCATCTATAAAACAGAGGGAGGGAATTTTTCAGAGTTAAAGATTAAATTACAATAAATTACACTGTATAGAAATTTCCTGGTCAACATGAGGTAGTCAAATTGTGTGGCCATTATAATTACAGGTAGAAAGTTTGCTCAAATGAGGACCACCAAGGTTTTTTATCCTGTCCAAGGTTATTTATCCTGTCCAAGGTTATTTATACAGCAGACATATGTTGGGTGATTACAAGGCCAGTCAAGTCTTTGAATCCAAGGTCCTCAAAGCTCAGTGGTAGACACAGGACCAGAAAAATAATGTAATATATTTTGACAGATTGTATAGTAAAAAAGAAAAAAATGGCACAATGCTGGCCATAGGCAGAGCATTCAAATATCTAAAAAAGAAATCTAAGCAAGCAAAGTGCTCAAACTTTATCTCCAAAGGCAGAGAGGTACATTCAGTGAAAAAGGGAAAGAAAGGCTGGGGGAGTAGCATGTGCAAAGGTGTGGAAATATGAACACCCTGGTGAGTTTATGGAACCAAACATCATCATTTTCGAGAAAGCCCTGAACATTTAACTTGTCATGATGATTTCAGCAGGATGTTCATGTCTTTTTAACAAATAAGGGAAAGTCTCATAATGCAACAACTATAGCTATAAAGCAACTGCAGTTTACTCTTATTCACCACTCAGCATCTCCACCTGGCCACTTTGGCAACTTTGAGTTCTCTTCTGACAAGAGAAAAAATGGTAGTAAAAGTCATGTCCTGCTCATCATTCTAGCCTTTCTCACTTCCATGGGTAATGCACATTTTTAATGTACCAGTCTATTTTCTACATGTCTAATAGATATAAAGATACATTTTTCTTTCTATGAACAGGAACTGAAATGTGTATATCGTAAATACGTATATTTGGTTTTGCTTAACACTGCAAAAGCAAAACATCACACTTTAATGACTAAATATTTGGGGTCTCATTTATCATGTCATGGAGAGAATTTGCAATATTTATACTAAAAGATAAATTATTTCATGGCAAATAATGCATGGATTTAGAGCATAGATTCCTGTTAGACTGGAGGAGAAGCAGTTTATTTCTTCTAATGTCAATTTTTGACTGAGTTCTTCACTGTTTTTATTAGCACTTTAAAAGATGACATCTATTCTAGCATTTCTGAACCAAAATCTTGGGTTATAACATCTTCCCTAGAGAAGCCTTGAGAACATTAACTATTTGCTTAAGTAAACCTACACCCAAGAGTAAATCTAAATTGCCAGACACCAAATTGCCTCTCAGCCTGCTGTGGAGATGACCTTCAAGGATCAAGATGGAGCCATAACTGTAATACTGTAAAGGCTCATTCGTTTTCTGGATTGGGAAATTGTAGTCCTTGAAAATTGGAACTGTGACTTACTTACTTACGTAGTTGTATCATTTAGAACTGAAAACCCAACCCAAACAGGCTTGAGCAGAAAAATGCTTTTCACCAAACTGAAAGAGTCCAAAGGTAAGGCTGACTTTGAGGTGTGGCTGGCTGCAGGTGCTCAAACAGTGTTACCCACACATGGTTCCTTTTTCCTCCTTATCTGGCACTGCCTTCCACTCTCCTGGTTTTCGTCCAAGACTCCATGCAGTGCTAAGCTACTCCAGCCTCAGCTCCTCCCAAAACCAAGCCCAGAGGAAAGGAGGAATGTATATGTCCTTCCCTTTTGCCAAAGTCTGAGAATCCTCTAGATGGCTCTGTGTTGGTCACTAAATTATTCAGAACGCATCATTGGGGACAGACAGTGGAGATGTAATTGTCTTGGCCTATGGAACACAAATAGATGGCTGAAACTGTGGATGGAGTCCCAGCCCACAAAGACTCAAAATGGGGGTGGTAGGGATCCCCAAAGGCCATATGGGGCTATTGCTGAAAGAGGGGGAAGAGATGATAGGGAGATATACACCAATAATTTGTCCTATTTCTTCCGGTTATTTACATCCACCTACGGTGAGTCAGCTCTCTGAGTTTTAGCTTCCTAATGCATAATTGGGCAGTCATCTTATATACCTCAACTACATACATAAACAGGCAGATTTGGAGAACAGAATAGAGACAAATATAAAATTTGAATGCATGTACCCACACACAGCCCTGTGGTACAAATATGAGATGCAAACCAAATTAATCATGTCTTCACAATTAAAAGTCAGCCTTCATATATCAAAATTAAAATATCACTCTATTTAGATACAACACATATACAGCAGACATGCACTTTAAACAGGAAAAGCCTAACAGTACCACACTTTTTCACAGGGAACAGTACTTCATTCTAAACATTATCTGTTTCAGGGGGAATTTAACTGCTTGTAGGAGACAGGAAATGCTTTAAAGGAAAGGATATTAGAGTGAGAGAATAGTCTTCTAGGTAACACTCAACCTTCAGCATGATTTTTTTCCTCTCCTCCAAACCAGAGTGGACTCAACCTCTTCCTCACTTCAGCAAAAAACAAAGCATTCACAAGCAGTCACAGGCAAGAAGGCATTATTTGGAGTATCTTTTCATTTTATGATTTCCTGGAATGCTTAGACCTGTGCAATAGCAAGTGGGAATGGAAATAGCTAATGTAATAAATACTAGTTGAATTTAACTAATGGTGAAATATTGAACTCTAACCAGCTAAAATTGCTCTATACTAAGGAAAAACATTCTCACAACAATAAGCAATTAGCCCAATGGAAGATATGACTCGACCTGAAAGTGAAAAGACAATTAAAGAAAACAACTCAAACACTGCTTATCTAACTAAGGCCACAGAACCTCCCTGCCACCTTCAAAAGAGCGCAGTTTGAAGACAAGAACCACATCTTAGTTATCTTTACATTCACAATAACTAAGACAGCATAGCTTCCATCATATAATAGGTCTTCAATAAATATTTTTAAATATATTATATTTAAATGAGCAGAGTTGAAATGAAATAACAAATATTATAGTACCTCTTCTGACAAGTTATTGCCTGGTAACCAGTACTCTACAGATAAGCTAAAGCCAGATTCAGACACACAAACACACACACACACACACACAAATCTGGTTCTATTCATTATCAGATGATTATTAGCTATCTACTTCTCTATCTTTACATTATTTACAGTGTTTTGGGTATATAAACCGAAGTTTGGCAAAACAGATATAATTATTTCCTCCTTGCTTATTCCATGTTTCTTAGCTAAATTTTTTCTTTCCAAGTTCTGATTTAAATAGAGCCCTTTAAAATTTTTGTTAAAGAAAGAATTAAGTGGACCAACTAGATGTTTTTAATTTATAGCCCTGTCTCTTCCTTTAAGCAGAAATGATAGGTAGTCTTCCTTACAGAATTATGTATCACCAGGGACTCTTGCTATTTGGGTAAGCAGCATTTACATGATATGCAAAATAGCTGCAGTATGTGGGGATGAATTCTAAAGCCAGCCACCTGAGCTGATCACTTTAGAAAGAACTGCTTCTTTCTGACTCAGGGTGTGTCAGGACTCAGCATCCTGACAAATAGCTCTAACACCTGAGACACTTGGTATTCCAGAACTCCACATCCCTCTGTTTCAAATCCCACAAAGAGATAGCTGCCTCTAGTTTAGAGGTCTTTGCATGTAGAGATAAAGAGAAGATACCATAAGGAGGGTCCATTCACATGGCTTTGTGACTTGGAGTCTAAGAGCCAGAATCTAGAACTGTCTTTTTATCTTTCTACCCAATGCATTGGCCTCTGTGACACCCAAATACAGACAGCAGAAGCTGGATCACAAGTCCCAAGTCTATTGTGACAGTTTTTAGCTCCTCTGGACACTTTGTACCCAGGTTGGTCAACGTAATGGGTAGCATGAGACATCAAGGCAGGCAATAACTGGTGAAACAGCAAAACACAGTTACCATCTCTAGGGGAGCGGCTCAATCACTTTGACTTCCAAAGTGCTCAAGACATGCACCTCCCAGCCTTTGGTTCTAAACTCACTACAATCATTAGCTTGATCTAGCAGATTCTGGCTTCTGGTTCTCATCATGCCCTGCTGGTTAAGGAATCTAAGGAAAAGACATTTCATATTGTGTACACTAAATTTTCTCCTCTGTAAAATAACAAATTCTAAGTTCACACCTGACCTTATATCTTGTAAATGTCAGGTTGTTGTGAAAGCTGAAAGGTGATTGGTTTGAAACAAGAAAATGTTTTGACTAGAATAAAGCTATGAATTTTCATAATAAATAAAATGTGTTGGGTACTTACTACATATCAGGCTCTGTTCTAAGCTTTTTCCATGTTTAAACCCATTTAATTAACAAATTCCCATATGAGCTTGGTACAGCTGTTATCCTCATTTCACAAGTCAGGAAACTGAGGCACAGAAACATTAAGTAATTTTGTGGTCATGCAGCTGATGGGCCTGAGATTAAAGCACTAGAAACCTGATTCAAAAATGTAGACTTTCAAATACGATCCTGTCTCTTTAGTTTCTACTTTTGTTCATAGTATTCCCTCAGCCTAGAATACTCTACCTTCTTCATTTTGACATTTCAAGAAATATTTATCAAATGTTCCAGGAGCTATACCTGGAGATGAAGGTATGATAAAGAAGAAATAAAGACAAAGTCCCTTGCATCACAGACTTGTCTCTATCAGTGGCTACAGATGAGAAGGCATTTATGTACCAAATAACTGAATATAATGTAGATCTTTATTATTCTTATACATTATACCATGGGATTATCAGCAGTTGCTTGTTTGTGACACATGAAGAATGAATAAGTAGCCAGATAGAGGACAGCACTGGTGAATATTCTAGGCTAAGACAAAGTAAGGCAGAGGCAAGGATGTGAAAGAAATGGATTAAGGTTTGGGCAGAGAAAGTAATGGGGAAAATAATGAGACATTGGGCTAGGAAGCTGGCAGAAGCCACATCACAAACAACTAACAAATTTACACCAGAATTACCATAAAGCTAATGATGCTTAAGCTTCAAAGCCTCCACTTCCATAAAACCCTTTCAAGGCCATGGGCAGGGCAGGAGCAAGGTGCTCTTCTAGTCTCTTGTCTTTGAAGGTTTCTTGAACAAAAAGATACTTTCACTCCACTTGGTAAAGACAGCTGTCTATGCCACTCTGATTTCCCCTGCTTCAAGCTTCCTCTGGTGTCAGCTGGGACTAAGTTGGCTAGAGCATTTGGGGGACCTACCTAAGGGAAGTTGAACTGGCTATACATTCAACCTGAGTTTAGTGTTCACAATCATTTCCACATATGGTGAGTATATTACAAGCCATATCAGTGTAAGAAAGATGTTGTCCTTGAAGAGAACGGCATGTTTGAAAAAGTTCAAGAGCACAATTTTTATTGCCATTTGGAAAAGCATTTTCAAAAAATAGTTTCATGAATTAGGAATTACAGATTGCTAATTTAGGTACATTTGAAAGGTATTATTTCATCACTTTTCAACTATTTTCTAAATAATTGGTAAAATACAAATTAAAATAATGAAATATAAAACAAAAGCAACAAAGGAATGAAATCAACAGAAATGATTCTGACATTGAAAAGCAAATTGCAACAAAAAGCTTTCAGATGATAGCAAATGAAATGATTAAGAGGAACAAATAAATTGTGAATACAAGAAATGAATACACTCTTAGATGTTTTATTAATACAATTAATGAAGAGAAGTAAATGATGTGAACATGTTGGGAAAATGCTTGAATTTCTTGCTGATTTAATATCAAATGTTACATCAACAAAAATGACAGTTAACTCAATAGTCCTTTGCAAAAAGAATATCAATGACAAATTACTTACTCAATGCGTTAAGTCTACCAGTAGTGAGGTCACTTAAGGGCCAAAGGGGAGGGGGAAGTGGGAGGGGTAGGGAAAAGAAAAGAAGGGAATGGAATTAATTTGAGAAAATGAAAAAATGGAAACAAAGCCTTTGTAAATAGGGAGGGATGGAGGGGTTGAAGGGAGGGGAGGGGAAGGCGGAAAAATAAAAACCAAGAGAGATTATGTAAAGGTGCAGATTTCCAATGATGAATGTCATACATTATATACCTAAAATGTACCAATAAAATAATATTTTTAAAAAGAAAGTCTAAAATTCCCTGAAATCTCACAATTCATGTGTAGAAGAACTTTAAAAGAGACTTCCCCAAATTTGACAAGTCTTAAATATTTACATAGCATATTAATAATGAGTTGCAAAATTGAAAATTTTTTCAAAAGCCAATCATGTTTGAAAATCAAATTTTAGGGCTGAGGATTTAGCTCAGAGGCTCCTCGCAAGCTTAAGGTCCCAAGTTCGATCCCCAGTACCAAAAAAAAAAATCAAATTTTACTACCAGGCAAAAGAAAATATTGAATTATCAATTTCTCTTCCCCTCTCTACAGAAAATGTTAAAAATAAATATCATATAAAAACATAATCAAAAGTATATAGCAAAACTGATGAAGAAATGTGGTATTGCCGGTAGATAATTAACAAATATAAAATAATATTTTTCTTCTTTTGTGAATATTTGTGATATTTGTCAGATTTTTAAATGTGTCATTTGGGTTTTTTCTCATTTTTAAATAAATATTTACTTTTGTTGCTAATTTTTAATAGTGATAATTCTGTGTTCTTGTTTTTAAAGAAGACTCCCAATATTGTGTATGCATTGAAACCTGCCCCTGTGTTTCAACATTATTCTAAAACACTGTCCGCTTCTACCTAGTTTATTTAGCCTTTAATATTCACTCCAAGTCCTTCTTCTGCACCACTCTTTATGGTGATGTCTGTTTTCACAGAGGGGAGAAGGAATTAAAATGTTTTAAACAACTACTTTCTGCTGGGCCTTGTGAAGTGCTCTGTAATATTGCCTCATTTAATCATATACATTTCTTGGAAGCAGGGCAATTGTTTTCCAGCATATTATTTGCAAAAAATCAAAAATAAATGTTCATTGCAAGAACTCCTGCTTTCTAAGAATACTATGGTGCTAACTATATGTCATAACAAGTCCAACTTACATGTGTTACGTAGGTAACACGCCTTCAAAAGACCCATTTCAGAATCAGATGTATTTCTCCAAAATGCACCTTTAGGGTTAAAAATGAAGCTTTGTCGGTTCTTTGTCCATACACATGGTCCTTCCAAATGTTATAGTTGCACAGACAAATTGTTCACTTTTACTCAAGATAGCCATGTGCCTATAATTGCATTTAAACTCATGGGACTTTGGTACACGCTGTTTTCTCTACTCATCACGCCTGGATATTTTCCTTTCCAGTTCATCATCAGTTCTTAACATCCCCACTGAGAATGACACTCTAATCCTTAGGGATTATGGAAACACTGCCCCTGGTCATCAACATTACATTGTTAATCCATTAGGATTTAGAAAAGTACAATTTAAAAAAAGATGAAATAATTCCATTGCCCATAATTTAAGATGGTAAAATCAGATCAATTAAAGCTGCCAACATAAGATATAATTAACACAGCCATTGTGTGGAGGGTATTGCAGCACATATGGTATGATATGTAAAACCAAACAATGTTTTTTATAATGTGCAAATATAGATATTATAAAGTTAAAGATCAAACGAAAACCTCTTCCTTAGTTCTTCCTTGGGCAGCATTTTCAGCACGACCCTGACAGTATCAAGTGTCTATTTCATATATGATGATAAAATTGTCTGTTGAAATAGAAAGTTATCACCAGCGTTTTTTACTTTATATGTCAGGTTCTTAATAGTTTCCTAAATAACAAGGAACACTCTTAGTCAGTTGGCATTTTCCAGTGTTTTAATTGCCTGCTGTGATATAATTATTGTGACATTTTGGGATGTTTTTAACATCCTGAATTAAATATTCTGACATCCCACAGAGCACTTCATGAAAACAGTCAAACTGTATTCAAGTCATTAGCAGTCTACAGCTGTCCTTTAATATTAAAATTATTTTCCAACACAAAACACAGATGAAAATTAAAGTATTTAACAACTTTGAGCTCAGGTTGGATTTGAGTTCTACATTACCCTAATTTATCAGGTAAAGGAGATCAAGGTGACTCGGATCCTTCCATTAAACTTCATCTAAAGCACCAAGTGAATTAGGGCCACCTCATGATAAAAGATAATGAACAAAGTGTACTGACTTCAAAAGTGCAATTACCCCTGAATTATACAGACACAAATTTTACATTAAGGATAATCACAAGAACATCACAGCTCCTGGAAAGCTGGCTTTCTTTTATTCGCTTATTTACTTGTCTATCTGTTGAGGGCCTAACTGGGTAGACCTGTGATTAGCAGTTGGATAACTGACCATTTTCACTTGATGTTTTATAAGAATCTCACATTTAGCACATCTGAAAATCAATCTTCCCATTGATTCCCTAACCTTTTTCTGTTAATCTCACCCCATCTCAGGAAAGGACAACTCTATGATTCCAGTTGTTCAGCCCCCACAAACTTGGTATTATCATTAATTCTTTTTTTTGCACTCACAAATAAAATCTACACCATCAGGAAATCCCATTGGTTAACCTTCAAAATGCATCCAAAATCAAGCACTTCCTACCACTTCCTCCTCTGCTTCTTACCTCAAGCCACATGTTCTAATTTACAGATTGTGGTAAAATATATTGTATATAAAATTTATCATTTTAAGCATGTTTATGTTGACAACTGAGTGGCATTGAGTACATTCACAATCTTGTACAGCCATCACCACTAACCAACCCTCACCCAGCCCCTGGTAATCTCCATTCTACTTTGTCTCTTCATGAACATATCATTGGACCCACACGATATTCTCTTCCTTTATGTCTGGCTCACTTGACTTAGCATAATGTTTTTAAGGTCCATCATGTTTCATGGTTCATCCATGTAACATGTGTCAGAATTTCCTTCCTTTTTAAAGTTGACAATATTTTGTTGTAGATCTATGTAACATTTTGTTTGTCCAGTCATCTTGGTGGACACTTTCACTTTTTGACTATTGTAAAGAATGCTGGTATGAACATAGGTATACAGTATATGAGTCTCTGCTTTCAGTTCTTTGGGTTCTATACCTGGATGTGAAATTATTGGATCCTATAATACTTCATTATCACATGATTTAACAATTATACTATTATTCTAATTGGGCTCCTGATTCCATCCTTGTAACTCCATTATCCCCAAACATTCAGGGTGATCATTTTAGAATTTAAAGCAGATCACATCATTTTCCTGTTCTAAGCCCTGCTGGAGTGTCCCACATCAGAATGAAATCCAAAGCTGCCCTTTCCTTGACTCCCAAGACGCTCTGTGATCTGACCACTTGGATGCCCATCTGACCTAACTCCTGACACTTCCCACTTGCTCACCCTCCAGTTCCTCATACCTCCTTTCTATTTCTCAGATCTGATTGTCCTTCTCTGACTTGGAACCTTTCCATTGACACCATCCTCACCAGGATGGCCAAATAACCATGTGGGGCCATCCTTGAGTTCTTCCAGGTGTCTGCTCAGATCCCGCCCTGCCAGAGTTGCTTTCTTTATCTCCATAAGGGGGCCTTTTAACACACACAAACCACACCAATCATTCTTTACCTCTTTAACCTGCTATATTTTTTCCATAGATCTTATCATAGGTACCTTGTCTATTTATTTGTTTATTTATAATTGACTTTCTTTACTCACTGGAATATGAAATTCCATGCTAGAGACACTGAATATTCATTGCTACATTCTAAGACCCTAAATGGATGCTTAGGACTGAGAGGTGCTCACTATGGAACCTGAACATCAGGGACCCTGAGCCATTTGCAGTCAAGAATGGTCTCAGTGTAAGCTCTGATCTTCCTAAACATTTTGATTTCTCTTTCTTTAGGAGAAGGGAAGAAAAAAATGGAATTTAATTTTGTTAATAATTCATTTTTATTCATTACTAAAGTAATACATTATGTTCTTTCTAGAAAATCCAAGGAGTACACATGGCCACAAAAATGGAATTAAAAATCACCCATAATGCCCTAACCAAAAGGTCACAATTCTTAAAGTTCTCATGCATATTCTTCCAGCATTTTTTCTAATAATGGAATCAAATACAGATTTTTATATTCTGTTTTCACTAAATGCTATGTAGCGTAAACAGTTTGATCATTTTTTTTTTTTTTGGTACAGAGGATCAAACTCAGGACCTTGTGCTTGCAAGGCAGGCGGCGAAACCACTGAGCTAAATCCCCAGCCCAACAGTTTGATCATTTAATGTTCTTCTAGAGCACTACTCCTGATGGCTTGGTAATACTCATTTGTGTGTATGGCATAATTTAACTTTGAATAGTGGATTTAAATAATTTTAAATTCTGTATCATGAGCAAGGTGACATTCTTGAAGTTAAATCTTCTAGACTGCAATGAAAATATTCTCATATTAAATTCCAAAATGTGACCCCTGGGGATCAGCAACTACGCAGAGTTTTAAATTTTCCTAGGTATAGTCAGTTTATATTCTCCCAGGCAGGGAAGGAAAGGACATGTTTTAGAGGTGGCTGAGAATTGCTCTGTAGTCATTAAGAGGAATAAGCGAACCACTCTCAGGAGTGACCTCATATGGGCTGGATTGTGAGAACCGTGAGTAAAGGAAGTTAAGTTACAGGGAAAGGGTACTCACAGGAAAAGGTACTAAACACAAACTTCACCATCATATTTTTTACCCTCAACTGAACAAGGTGGTAAATAGTAGCCTGGTGAGGATAGCATAAACATCTTTTAAGTATTTTTTACTACATTATTTTGCTATGAACAATTAATATTAATTTAGATGTGAAAAAAATGCATTGATTGTCCTTAATACTTTGGGTTTTTTTTTAAGGTACTGGGACCTAAAAATTTTATTTAAAATTCCATCAATCATATCTTACACATAGTAGGTATACAGTACATATCAACTGAACTGAAAATAAACAGTCCTTAAAACCTTGGATTAACACTTTGTGACACAGAAATTCAAAGATTTGCTGCAAGTTCTGCTTATTTCAATAGATAGCTTTAATGGATTTGCAGATTGTTTTATAGCTAGGAAATACAGTTCACAAAGGCACAGTACACATAATAGAAAATAAATAGAACAACATTTAGTACCACTATAGTTTATATTTCAAATTGCTGTAACTGTTTCAAGTTTTCTAACTCTGGTCAGATTAAGCCATTGTTTCTGATCAGATGAGACTGGGCACATGGTATGGTCATAGACAAGACATTGTTTTACTGTCAAGTGACTGGCAGAATTTATACTAAAAGAGGAGGAAGTGCTTTTCTTCTTCTCTCAGACTTTATTTGCAGGAACATTTTTAAGAAACTTGTCCAATTTTTGAAGATGTGTTTAATTCAAGAACCATAATAGGGCCAGGGATTTAGTTCAGTGGTTTCGCCACCTGCTGTGCAAGGACCCGAGTTTGATCCCCAGTACCAAAAGAAGAACAATAATAAAACCCATGAACTTTCTTTCTTTTATGCTCCAGACATAAACCGGAACATGACACATGACACAGGAAGTGAATAAGCTCCCAAGGCCAATGCCAGTATTTGCCTGTTTGAAACTTCTACATTTTCTCCACATCATCCTACATGTTGGGCTGCTCCTGGACAGAGGAAAAGCACCACTGTCAATCCCCACATATCAACAATTGGCAAAGCCAACTCTTAATCTTCAGTACTAGATGAGGTTTTCTGTTGGTTTTTTTCCGGTACTTAGAATCAAACTTCATTATTAGATGAAATTAGTATCTACAAGTTCAAATATTTCTTCTTGCACCCCACATTGGAAATCGTTGTTCTAGGAAAAGAGCTTGTTATATTTTCAAAAACTAATACCACAGTACAATATAATGTGATTTATACTTTTCAAAGCACTTTCAGTAACTACGAAGAGTTGTCCACATTCACTATCCTCACAACTCATCATCCCTCGGTCCTCACCTCCTTCCAAACACCCCTCTTCCTTTCCAATGTATGCTTCCTTTCTGTCATAAAAGAAAGACATTTCATAGTCTTTGTCTGCTTCAATCCCTCTTTAATCATCAACATGATTACTACGGTCTCTTTTTTAACACGTACTGAAATATAATTTATTTACTATAAAATATATCCTTTTATGTGTAAATTTAATTCTTTTTAATAAATTTACAGAGCCATTCATTCATTACCACAGTCTAATTATAGAATATTTCAAGCATCTCAAATATATCCCTGGGCTACTTTATCCATTTCAAAATATCCATTTAAAAATATCATGTCTGTTTTCTTAAACACTCCCTTTGTTTAGTTCTGTGACAGCACACCAGATTTTCCTCATCTTTTTTTACCATTCTTTTTTAGCCTCTTTGGCCCATCCCACCTACTCTATTTAATCTTTACATATGAGCAATCCTTACCGTGTGGTCCTAGGTCTTTTCTGTCCTTACTCTGCATCCTTTCCCTGAGTTTCTTCATTCATTGCATGACTTTAATCACTATCCCTTCTATGCCAAAAAATCTATTTTCCACCCAGACCTCTTTTCTGAGCTCCAGATCTTTATATGTTCCCTTTTGTACCCTGTTATCTTCACTCAGATGTCTCACAGACACCTCAAACTTAACACACCCAAAAATGAACTTAAAATTCTCTGTATATCCCAAATCTTTTTCTCCTCCAGTGCCATTTCTCAATTAAAAGACCACTCACTGCCCATTTCTCAATGGCACATTCCACTCATTTGCTCATATCAAAATACTTGGGCATCATCCTTAGCCCGTCCTTCTTTCTAACCTATCATATCCAATGCATCCCTTCTCTTTGTCCCTAAATAGATAACTCCCTAGCCCCAAAGTACCACCAGTGCTTACCTGAATAATTATGGTACTGTCCTGATTGGTTTTCCAGCAACTTCTCAGAACTAAATTTTCCTCCATATGCTATCAGAGTCAAATAAAAAGGTACTGAAATTCAAATCTTCCTAAAATGTTTCAATGGTTTCCATAACCTCTACCATAGATTGAAACCACAGCCTCCAAAGCCCTGCACCACCAATCTAACAATCTCCCACACTATATCCTGCTCACTGAAATCCCACTACAGCCTTAGGGAACCAAAATCTTTCTCATCTCCAGTTATTTCCTTTGCCTAAAATGCTCCTCCCTGCATCTCCCTCTCTCATTCTTTCTTATCCTTAAGCTTAGCTTGTAGGACTCCATTCAAGGTAGCTTTTCTTCCCTGATTCCACATTCTTGATCAGTTTCCCTGCAATACTCTCTCATAGTGACAAAGGAAAGCCAGAGTTGGACAGGAATTGCAGTGATAAAAACACCTAAACAGCTTGTGGGCCGGGGATTTAGCTCAGTGGTGCCGCCACGTGCCTAAAAAAAGCAAGGTTCTGAGTTCGATCTCTGGTACCAAAAAAAAAAAAAACAAACACATAAAAACAGCTTGTATTCCAAAATACTACAATAGAAGAATAGAGCTTTCAGTAGAACTGATCTAAATTCCAAATACATCATGGGCAAGTGGGAATTTAAAGCCAAGAGTCAAGGTGAGAACTGGTGGATGGAAAATTACAAAGAGGAAACATTAGTGGTAAGGAAGACTGTCTGAACCAACTTAAGACTCTTGCTTAACAATCTAGTATAATTAAACATCACTGGGATTAGAAGATGAAGAACCCAATTAGATATTAAGAGAAATCAGATATAAAGGATAGGGTGTTCTAAAAATCTCTTACTAAAAACTTGATTTCACAGGAAAGCAGGTAGAAGGCTCTAAGAGAAGTTTCAAGAGTTTAGTACAGCAAAAAAATTTTGTCAATATTACTCTTTACTTTGTAGTGCTAATCACAAATACAATTAAATAGTAATCTGTATTACTTAATGTCTACTTCCCTCCCTAGACTACAATCTCCAAGATGACAGGGGCAATTCCAGATTTGCTTCTATACCCTTAGAAGCTGGCTCAGTGCCTGACACTAAGGAGGCATTCAATAAATACTTGCCCAAGGACTGCGTGTTTTCATTTAGTCCTCACAGAAATCCTGAAAGGTGGCCACAATCACTGGCACTACAATGGTAAAGAAAATAGGATCCTGAGAAAGTAGGTATTTTGCCCAAGATCTAACATAGAAGATATTGAAAGCATAACTAGAATAATGCATCAAGCAATTTAGAATGCCTGTTTAATCAAAACAGAGTAATGATTAATTATGCTTATTGTCATTAATATTTTTCAGCTTTTAAATAAGTCTTCCAGCAAAGGAAGACAAGAATTTAATCAGCCTAAGGAAATAGGGTTCTAACTTCTCACTCAATTTTAACTCTCAAAAACTGCTTATGAGATAGAAATTAACATATATTAAGTTATGTTATGCCAGGAAGGCCCAACCCACAACCAATCTATTATTTGCAAAGATGACTGACCAAAGGAATCCTCAGCTTCTCCCATTCCTGTACTCAATCACTACATACTAAATAAATCCCTGTGAATCACTGAATGCTTAATAGAAAATACTGGATGGTGTGGTAAATGGTGTCTCACCTAAAAAGCCCATTATAAATGTTTCTTGACCACCAAGAGGAATGAGATAAAACTTGAACCTCTAACTCTGATTCAAATTTTACATGTAACCGCTTGAGCCTCATTGTACACAGGGCTTTATATGAAGTAGTTCTTCAATGGTTCTATATACCATGCCAAGCTGTTTCTATTAGTTCTGTAGGAAAGTCAAATAATTCATTACTGGAGTCAGGTGGGTCTAATGTGAGTCAGCTTTGCAGAAGTGAGACTATAAAGAGAAATGTGAATCTGAAAACTTTGCTGCCCTTACAGTGACTATAAGTAAAGATGTGAAAATGGAAGCCATCTATTTGCATGTTTTTGAGAGAAAACAAATTTGTTTGGCTACAGAAGTATTAAGATTTTATTTCTGTACCCCCAAAAGAGAATTATAGTGAATACAATAGTACTAATTTAAATGACATTACTGAAACGACAAATTTCTACATAGACTATTCTTACTCTCCACTCTCTCTATGTTATCTTGTCAAAGCCAGGGATGGAAAATGCCTACATACTAATGCTCTAATAGAGTGATAAATATTTATTTTAACTCTATTTTAAATTAGTAGTGAGACTTTCAAATCAAGAGCAGAGGGGAAACGTGTTTGTGAATAATGTTGGTTAATCATTGCATCACCCTGTGAACTTACCAAACAGGGTATAAATTAAGCATGTGATATAGATTACACTTTTGCCTTGGTATTATTTAGCTAATGGCATAGGTCTGAGACCACATTCTTATAAATGGAAGAATAAAATGTAACAAAATAATAATAAGATGAGCCAAAAACCTTAACAGATGGAGGCATAAAAGGTTAAGGTTGACATTCCTGCTTTAAAGTCATCATGATGGGGTGAGGATAGAGAAATGTCAAATAGAAGGGAGGTAAAACAAATTAAATTCACTACAGTAGCTGACATGTCAAAATCTCAAAGATGACTAGAAAGGCCTTTCAAGTCTAAATAAAGATGAGAAAATACCAATAATTATGCCTTCTATTTATTACTTTCAGGAACTCAAGACATTTTACAAATTTTAACTCATTAATCCTCACAACATGACTGTGAGTCAAGTGGATGACAACTGGTCTACCTCTTTTCATGGAAAAATGATGAGACCCAGGGGGTAGGATGAGTGGCAGAGCTGCCACACCATACCTTTGAGGCAGCCAGGAAGGAAATCCAAGTGGTAGCTAGTAGTTCTCAAATCAAGGCATTTAATCCACTGAAACTCAGACCCCCAAAAGAAATGAGTTATTACACAATATAAAATTCTAAGATTGGAAAGCCACTCTCTTCTAATGAGCTGCTGGGGTTGTAATTCTCTAGTCTTACTTTTAGGTGTTAATGAGAATTTTCCACTTGCTGTCACTCCCTGAAGGAGAATAAACTCAGCCATAGTTTTGTGCTTCATGTTGCCCCTCTGTGAGATGATTAAATATTCCTACCCTGTTGATGTCAGACTCCACCATGTATCTCCTCGACTAAGGAAATGTGAGCGGGAGCATTTGCCACTTAAAACAAGAAGCTTTAAGAGCTAGCATATGGTTAACCATGCATATTTTCCTTCTGACATGAGACCTGTGAGTGAAGACTGCTCCACCAGTTTGCTGATGATCAGATAGCTGGAAATGGACAGAGCTGAGAGATTTTAACCCAGGCATTTTACTTTTGCACCTTTTCTCTTAATCATTACCCTATATTTTCACCACCATAATAGTGTGTTCTAAAAGAGTCAAGTTACATTATCAAGCAGAAACCTCATTATCATTTTCTTCAGGCATTGGAGAGACTCTAATGTAAGCTTAGAAAGGTAATGGTTATTTAAATGTTTTTGTTCTCTGTATATATATTTGTTTAAGTTTTTATGAAACAGATGTATTTTTAGTGTTAGACAGAAGCCTATTTATAGCTTAAGAAAGAAGTGGCCAGTTCTCTATCTGATAGGCTAGGACCCCCTGCCCTCAAGGATTTCAATTCCAATTCCTCTCTCCTGACAATAGTATGGCTTTTCACCAGTGCTTTGTCTTGAGCCCTTTGTTAAATCCAGAATTATTTCCCCTTTGTGTATCTCACTTTAAAAGAGCTACATTTTGCTATGGACTAAATGTTTATATCTGCTGCCAAATTCAAATGCTGAAGCCCTGTTATGGCTTGTGTTTAGATGTCCCCCCAAAGCTTCATGCTTTTTCACAGGCGGCTGTAATTACTAATCCACTACAGGTGAATGATTAGTTTGCACTGCCCTAATCCCAGTAGTCTGGATGGGATAAAAGGGGCAAAAAGACACTATTAAGGTCCCTTTTTGCTTTTGCTGTCTTTTACCACCATGAACTGTTGCCCCTCTGTCACCCTGCTTTGAAGCCAGCCATTTATGGGTGGAAACGTCCATGAACTGTAAGCCAAATAAAACTTTCCCCCTTTAACTTTGGGTGTTGGTATTTTGTCTCAGCAATGAGAGAAAAGTAACTAAGACAAGCCCTAACTCCCAATCTGATGGTAGGTGGAGGTGGGTCCTTTGGGAGGTACTTAGGTACAGATGAAGTCATGAAGATGGAGCCCATGATGGGATTAATGTCCACATAAGAAAGGGAGAATCCAGAGTTCACCATTTTCACCAGGTGAGGACACAGGAAGAAGGCAGCCCTCTGCCTCCAGCCAGAGACAGGCCCTTGCCAGGAACACAATCTCTGGCACCTTCATCTTGGACTTCTCAGCCACCAGAACTGAAGGAAAAGAAGTATCTGTTGGTTGAACCAACTAGACTATGATGTGCTGTTCTAGTGTCACTGAAGCACATTGCCTAATTATTGTTCTTTTTTGTTCCTCAGTTTGCAGATCCAATCTATAATCTTTCACTTCTCTAATCTTCCTCATCTCAGTAGTCAGCATCTCCATTAGCCCAGTTGCCTAGAAGTCAAATTTGGAGTCATTTTTTGATTCTTGTGTTTCATTCACAGGCTTCATTGATTCATCAGCATATATTGTCACTTTGATTTCAAAATATTTCCTACAGCTCACTGTTTCTTATATACTCTGCTGCTACTCACAAACTCTGCACTAGGATGCAAACGCCCAGGATTATAGCAATAGATTCCTAACTGTTCTCGCTTCCATTCTTGGCCTCCCATAAACTATCCTGCAAAGAGCAGTCAAGATGATTCTTCTCAGAGGTAAATGAGATTGTGCCACTCTCTTCCTCTTCCACTTCCAAGAACTTCCCATCTGGTGGTGTGCTGGTCAGTGTTGACTAACCAACATGAAATCCCTGATGACAGGGTAGGGAAGAGATGCTAATGCCACTCAGCTCTTAAGCAGTATAAACCATCTCCAGGACATCACTTTTCCCTACACATTTAGAAAAAAAAATCCAGAGTCCTTACTATAGATTCAAAGCTGTGCATAATCTTTTTCCTATTGCCCCTCTAATCTTATGACTCTTCTTGTTCCCTCACCTCCAGCAGTGAATTAAAGGGAAGTCTAGAAAACCAAAACCAGGGAAGGACAGAAACTTGGTAGGTCTGTGCATCTCAGAACAGAAAATTGGTAGTACCAGTATTTTCAGTTGCAATTATAATGTAAATTGTATTTAATATGTACTAGACATACTTCTACTCCTTTAGACATTCTAACTTAGGTAATTCTAACAGTGGCCTTGTAAATTAAGTAGTAGTAATGATTCCACTTTAGAAATAAAAAAGGTAAGTAATGTGCCCTAGCTGTGGTCACTTAAACTATAAGCAGGAGTTTTAATAAATCCAGGTTATCTGCCTCCTAACTTTCTGTTCTAAAGCTCCCAGTATACTGCATATCTTGTAGGATGCTCATTTCAGAAGTTCAAGTGACTTCAACCCTTTTCCTACTTATGTGTCATTTCACCAGGATTCAAGTCCCAAGGGATGCACCATAATTGGAAGGTCTTGGGTCCCATCCCCAGGTCTTGGCCAATGGAGAATATGTCATGTTTCTGAAAGTCCTTCCAAGACTACGTAGAAAAGAATAAAAGGGACCCTCTCAAAGTAAATCATGGTGGCAGCACCAAGCAAAGGCAATAGATCTTGTTCTCACAAGTACCAAAAGTCTCTACCAGATTATTTCATTTAATTTCCTAATTAAGCTGTCTAAGATTTCCAAGATCCTTCTAACTCCACAATATGTCTGCAATTTTCATAAACTCTCTAAGAATCTGGTAAGAACCAGAACAAAATGCTAGTGTTTTCATAGGGGAAAAAAAGGAACAAGAAAAAAATCGAGAACTATTTTTTGACCTTTTAATGTACACTGGAGCACTGTGCTAACAGCTTTAAATACAATCTTATTTCATTCTCTCAATACTACAAGATATTCCACATATGAGGACCTTGAAGGTTAGGAAAAATCTAATGATTTGCCCAAGGTTACACAGCCAGTAGAGCTGAGACTTAAACTCTAATTTGCCAGATTAGAATTTTACTTGTCTTAATTTATAAGATATTAAGATAGGCTTGACCATATAAGAATTGGAGCAGTTCTTTGGTTACTGGGAAAATAACTCTAAGCACATATAATATGCAAAGTATTTTATAATAAAAAACTGAGAAGATTAAATTAACTCATAAATGTAAAAGCATTAATCAGATAGAATATATTATGCTATAATTGGTACAAAGATATTAAAATCACACATTCATTATAAGACATATTGACTCAGTAAAATATCAAAAAAAGATTTGCATTTATAATAAAAGCATCACAACCTTGAACTTTCTTTATTACACCTTTAAAGTACTGACAGGTCTGTGATCTCTAGCCTAGAGAAGAGGGGACAACTGAGAAGAGAAAAAGGTTGAATGTTGATTATTCCTTCCAGTCTTTGTCAAATCAAGGGGTTGTGCATGCAATACAACCCTCCATTCTGTAGCAAAGAAAAAAGATCCATTCACTTACAGAGAAATTTTTGTAGGCAGTAGAATCTCCTTTTACTTCAAGGCATTTTTTTTCATAAAGAAGAGAATAATGCAAGGAAATTTATTTTCTTCTGAAAATACAGAGAACACCAAAGAGAAAAATACAAATAAATCATCTATAATTAGTCTTACAGATCTACACATTTGTATCACATATTTGTAAATATCTTGGGGAGCAGAAAGTTCTATACACATTGTCCATATCATATAGAGAATAGAAAAACACATACTGAACTTTCAGCCACAGAGAGAAATTGCAGGTAATCCAGGTTAAGTCATTAACATGACTCTGGCCAAGTCATTTGATTTCCCTTTGCCCTTTTGTCCACCCCACTTGGGCACTATACAGAAACTCTCTGAAAACCAGATGTTACATCAAAGTCAATGTTTCCTGGAGGCCAGCCTTGCTGACTTCTTTGAAAAGCACTAAATTTAGAAGTAGCGTGCAAATAACATTGCTCAGATTAAACTTGCTTATTAGTGGTCCAGATGATAATCAAAGGCAAACAGATGGTCGCTTAATGAATGTCATTGGAAGGAAGACATCTTTAAATACAGGATTTGTGTGAAAAGTTTGCTTTTTCTTATAAGTCATTTTGATGATTATATTAGAATGTTGGCATCTCTTTTCAGAATATAACTTTGTGGAACCTCACATAGGCATGTTGAGAAAGATCAAAGCTTTGGAGAGCCAATGGAAGATTTCTCCAAGTCTAATAAGCAAAACTATGCAGTTACAATGAAGTTACAATAAAGATCAAAAGCCTTTGCAGAAAGAAAATAGTTATGGAGAGAGCCAGAATGTTTAAGGAATCATAGATATCAAGTATACTTTGCTTTTAGAAACCCAACACGTGAAACCAAATCTATACCAGTGCCAAAATGTGTAATGGTTGTTTCTTTTACAAAAAAAAAAATCTGAAATAGGATTTCTTCTGACCCAAAGTACCTTAACATTCTTAAAACAGTATTTGATTTCATTTTTCTTCAAAAAACATTTCATCTTTCCTGCTCAGCAAAAGTGCAATGAGTTACTATGTGTCATCCTTTTCTATACAGAGGACAGAATTACAAACTACATTTTAAAACAGACAAGAATATCTATATTGGAGATGCAATGAGCAGTAACTCATATTATTGATACTAACCAATGCTAATAATATAGATAACATTAATGAAATATTTCTAAAATTCTAGGTGTCAGGTATATTTACAAAAGATACTTATCAAAAAGAATTTACACACATATACAAGTTTTCTTGTCCTAAAATTCATGTTAATACATAACAATTACACAAAGTTATTGAATTATGTAAGGTCCATCCGGCACACAGAAACCACACTAGGTATTTGCATAGAAAAAAAATGCATACCAAATATTTTTTAACTAGACATAAAGTTGTTAAGTAGGAAACTTAAGTGATGAAAAGAGCATTCTAAGTAGTGATGGCCTGTTAAATGTTTACAATAAGCTCTCTGGTCAAAGATACCTGATTTGTAGCCTTTGCCAATGCAACTTTAAACAATGAGCCAGTTCCAAGAGGATGGGAAAGTATTGCAAGAAGACCTAGTAGTACCCACCAGCTCTCTCATGTTCCTCCTGCCCACCCTCTCACCCCCTCTCCGTGAGATGATGGCCAAATTAAGAGAGTTCCCACATACTTTCCCTAGGCTGTTTCCCCCACCAACAACTTAAATTAGCATGGTGCATGTTTTAGAATTACTGAGTCAGTATTGATACACTTTCATTAACTGAAGTCCATAGCTTATTCAGTTTCCTTGTTTGTACCCAATATCCTGTTTGGATCCAGAATTTGACCCAGAATACATCCAGGATACCACATTGCAGCCAGTCACCATGCCTCTTTCAGTTCTTCTTGGCTGATAGTTTTCTCAGATTTTTCCTTGTTTTTGATGACCTTGACAGTTTTAAAGAATACTGGTCAGATATGTTGTACAATGCTCCCTTTTGGAATTTATCTGACGCTTTTCTTATGATTAGGCTGGAGTTCCTCATTTTTGAAAGGAAGACTATCTAGATAAAGGAATATTTTTATTACATCACATGGACAGTGCATACTGTCAATAAGACTAATCACTATTGATATTAATCTTGATCACTTGGCTGAAGTAGTGTTTGTCAGTTTTCCATACTGTCTGTACATTTTTGAAGGCAGCCACTGTGTGCAGCCCACATTTAAGGAGTGAAAAATCATGCTCCCCCTCCGCTAGGAGGGAGTACCTGCACAATTTATTAATTCTGTATGAGAGATTTGTCTCTTCTCTTCCATTTATTTATTTAATCATATATATATACTTATATAATACATACATACATAATCAATGTGGATGCATGGATATTTTATACTTTGGATTATAATCCAATAATTTTCTTTTTTGTTTCAAATTATTCTAACTTTGGCTATTGCCAACTCTTTATATTGACTCCTGTGTTCCTTTGTCATGCATCATCAATGTGGGTTTATCTTTTGTTTTGTTTTCAATACCTCTTTACTTTTTGGTACCACAGTATGCTCCAGGCTTGTGTATTATTTCCTACTCCAGTCCTAGAATCAGCCATTTCTTCAAATATTCTTTCATCTTTACTATCAATTTTAGTTCCCTCAACAATTCTTTATTAAACAAATCAGCATGGTGGTGTCATGTACCTATAATCTCGGCACTCTTGGAGGCTGAGGCACTCTTGGAGGCTGAGTTTGCAAGTTCAAACCTAGCCTGGGCAACTTTAAATGTAAGCGAGACCCTGTCCAAAATAAAAAATAAATGCTGGGGTTGTACCTCAGTACAAAGGTCTCATGTGCAATCCCCATCACCACAAAAATAAATGCATAAATGTGAAATAGGAAGAAAAGATCCAAAGGGGTAGGGGAAGTAGGAGGGGTAGGGGAAAGGAATGAAGGAAAAGGAAAAAATATGAGAAAAAAATGGAAACAAATCTTTTGTAAATCGGGAGGGGTGGAGGGGTTGATGGGAGAGCTGGGGGAAAAAATAAGAACCAGAAGACATCATGTAAAGGTACAAATTCCCAACGATAAATGTAAATGTATTGTATACCTAAAACGTACCAATAAAAGAATTTAAGAGGAAAAAAATAAATGCATAAATAAACATGAAGTTCCTCTTTCCTTTCACTTGCAGCAAAGAAGAGACACAAAAAAATAAGCTTAAAGATATAGATTTCTAATGATAGGAAGAAGGGATTTTGTATCTCCTTTACTGAGCTGGTTCTCAACAGGTCAGTCACACATTTAACCCATCAGAGGGAAAAGTCTTCCTGCAAGAGGATGCCACTACCTGGACTGCCTCAGAGTATTCTTAGAGTAAGGTCTCCCCCTCTGGAAGAACCTCTGATTGCTCTTTCCTACAGGGAAGGTCTTTGTGTCACATCTTGCAAAGAAAGGACAACTATTCAGCACATCTGTATCCCCCAGTACAGACTCCAGTACCAACAAAGAAATGGATAAAAGGAGCCCATGAAAAGGCAATGATGTAGATGGAAATATCCACAAGCCCCTCAATTATGATGTGCTTTCTAAGAGTTACCAGTGTTTATCAAATGGCCAGTGGGTCTTTCAGGGAAGCAGAAATATTGGTGGGAACATCTTGCATGGAAGACAGCCCAGCAAACTGTGTGCTCCTAAAGATGCCAAAGAATAGATGGAGGAAAAGAATGTCAGATATGCTGCCTGGAGTTTCCTTCTGATGGTGTTCACAAGCTGCTTCCTCCAGGACTAGGCATCTCTCAGCACCTAAGGCTGTTAATTCTCATTCACTTATCAAGAATGTTTATTCACCCTCCCCGCCCTGATTATGAGTCACACACTGAGCTAGGTGCTAGAGATAAAGAGATGAATTATACTCTGAGATCTCAAATTTGCATATTAGGTGATGGCAAAGGAAGGTGTGGGATTCCAACATTTCAACTTACATATATAATGCCACTGCTTTGATAGGTGACAACAAGCAGAAGAGAATCTGTGTAACTTCCAAGTACAAGAGGCAAAAGAAGCACACAGAAGAGGAAGCATCTAGGCAGGATGACAGTCAATACCCCAGGTCCTTGCACATTACTTCACTTTGGCCATTCTTCATATTATCTATGATTGTATTATATTCTTCTCTTTATTTACTCAACTATTTTTTCTCTTGGCTACTCTTATAATCATTGTTTTTCACTTGCTCATTCTGTAGGTCAGGCTCCACCAGAAAAATTCAGCCAGTTGATTTGTATGTGCACAATCATATATATATATATATATATATATATATAGAGAGAGAGAGAGAGAGAGAGAGAGAGAGAGAGAGAGAGAGTATTGGTTTATATAATTACAGAGTAGAGGAGGACTGGCTAAACAAATCTGAAAATTTATAGGGTAGGCTATCGGGAAGGTCCAGCTAGAAATTATTCTTTAGGAGTTGATATTGTGGTCTACAGTGGAATTTCTTCTTCAAGGAAACCTTGATTCTGTTCTTAAGGGTTTCAATTGTTTGGATCAGGCCCACCCAGGCTATTCAGAATAGTATCCTCTTACTTAAAGTCAACTAGTTGTAGATATAAATTACATCTACAAAATATATTCACACCAACACTCAGATGAATGTTGGATAGAATAACTAGGGATTATTTAATAGGCAAGTAGACATACACAACTGACCACCACATTTCCCCATCTCTATCCTGTATCTTCCCTGAAAGCAGATGAGATACAGTGAGGAGTTTGCCCAGGAGTTGTTCAGGGTGGTAAACCTACTTCTCCTCTCTCACCCATAACTGCTATTTTGCCGAGCCTTTATCCAGGCTCAACCTTCGCTAGTTTTGAATGTGCCATGCCTGGTATATAGACTGAAGATCCTGGCTAAACAAGCAGGACTATTGTAATATATATGAAAGGAGAAAATATGCCATATAATCATCTAGAAATAGGGTAAACATAAAGCACATTAGTTTAAAAATTAATGAATGATGAAAATACAGGAATTTGGGCCCCAAAAGACTGATAAAGAGCTTCCATTCCTAACCCTTTCTTTTCCTTTGAGTATACAGGATAGAAACTAGTGTCCAGGCCCTAAAATCAACTAGAAATCTAGGTCATATAACTTTGGGAAATTTCACTGTGAATCTCAGTTTCTTCATCTGCAGCATGGAGAACTAACAAACCTTACTTTAGAAAGTTGTTATCAGGATAAGATGAGAATATCCATGTAAAAGTACTAACCACAATGGCAAGCATGTTATGATGTTTGGAGTTTTTTTTAAGTTGACTATTATTAACATTAAGTACCTACTATATTCCCAGGAGATACTGAGTTTAGTAACATATAGCCTCTGACTTTGAGGACCATAAAATCTAATGAGAATTTGACAGTAAATTTTTAATTTGATGTGAAAATTTAATAAGAGTAAGCAGAAAGTACTCCAGTCTGGGGATCAAGAAGAGTCTTCATAGTGAAATCCCACAAGAGCTGTTCTTCAAAAGACCAGCAATACCTTCCTGAGCACAAAAGCAGGGAAGGGCATGGCAAGCACAAGGAAAAACATGTGCAAAGAGCAGAGGCATGGAAGAGTACAGTCGACCTGAAGAACAGCAAGAAGTGCAGCGTGAGTGGAGCACGGGGAAGGGGGGAAGAAGGAGAGGTAGGGGCAGGGAAGGGAGTTAGCAAGGGAGGATGGCAAGAAATAAGCATCTTCTAGAAGCTGATGGCAAATGAGGGAGTTTGGCCCTTATGCTGGAGGCTGTAAGAGGCAGAATTCCAACCCTGCTCTTACCATGGAGTGATCATACTGTAAATTGATAATACAGCATTTTGATTTTCTTGTCTACAAGCCAGACATAGCAAATACGTACATCCCTGTGGAAATACTCACTGCCAGGATCATCAGTAATCAGGCCAGAGTAGGAACAGAGGGATTACACATACCAAAAACCAGTCAACCATGGCGCCCATCACCTTACATCATTACAGGGCTGAACGTGCAGAGAACTGGGAAGGGAGAAAACAGTCTTGGCTGAAACAAAAGACTGCATTCCCAAACATCTCTCCCTCCTCTCCCCTTTACACATGCCAATTCTGAACCATTTTACACAGTTGAACATTCTCTCCCCCTTTCAGCACTTGTTTGTCTTGTCTTCTAGGACACCTCATTCTCCCGGTTGTTTTCCTATCTCTTTAGATGACCCTCTTCTAAATGCTGGAGCCATAGGTTCTGGCCTTGGGATCTCTTTGCTGTCTTCACTCACTCCTTAGGTGATTTCATCCAAACTTATTACTTCAAATACAATCTATGTTCTGACAATTCCCAAATTTATATCTCCAGTGCAGACCTCTCCCTTGGCTTCCAGACTATCCCATTGGCTGCTCAGTATTTCTACTCAAGATGGCAGACATCTCAAATGTGAGATGGATAAAACCAAACTCTTGGCATTCTAATCCAAACCTATTCAGTAAACATAAATCACATCATTATTTTAAAACATAAATCACCTCATTCCTCTGCTCAAGCCTGTCCGGTAGCTCTCCATCTCATTCACCGTAAAAGCTGAAGTCCTTATAGTCTCCTATCAAGCCTAAACTAATTCCCTCCCTTTACTTGCCTGAAACTGATTTCCTGCCCCTCTCCATTTTTATCTTTCCCTTCACCTACAAAAGTTTCCTTGCCTATCCTCAAATACATCAAGCACCCATTAGCCTCAGGGCCTTTGCACTTGCTGTTCCCTCTGCTAAGGATGCTCTTAGATTTGTCTTTGACACTTAATATATCACACAAACTTTGCATGGGCTTAAGCATTCTTTGAACATATATATTTAATGTTTGTATGGCGTACTACTACGCTAAGGTAATGTAATTTAATTAACTACTCAATGTGCCTGTTTCTTTTATTTCATTATTATACATAGTGCTAATACTCAGATTAAGATGGTGCACAAGGCCAACTTCTCCTTCAATCTGCCCCAAATCTCTAGAAGTGACAGAAAATATACTATGAAGAGGTTAAAAAGAAGAAGGAGGCGGGAGAATGAAGACGAAAAGAAGGATAAAAGGAAGCACAAAGAGAAGAAGAGATTATTTTATAAATGGACTAGAAGTAAGCCTATCATCATTGGGCCACAAATTTGAAGAAATCACTGAAAGATGAAAAGCAAAGGAATCAAACTAACAGCACAACATACATTCAGAGGAAGAGTGTTGTGGGCATCCAAGTGGTATTCAAAGTCAGATACAACTAGAACAAGGCTTTTAGCTAATTGCAGAAAGGCAATGAGAGAAACTTTGCAAGTCAGCCCTTCCTCTTCACCTCTTGTGTTGACTACAACAGATTCACTGCCTTGGCCTATGGAAATTCCTGTGGAAAGCTAGGGCAGTGCTCTGGTACCTAGTTCTACCCAGGTCCACATATGCATCAGTGTAACATAACAGACATGTATACATCCTGTCTTTTACTCATAGTCACTAAAATTACATAGGCAAAATTGTCATTCACACTGAAAGAGAGGAATTTTCAAATGCAAAGATGAATAGACAACCAGAGTCTAAATACCCTAACAAGCTAAAAAAAACTGAAGAGTAGGCCAATCACTTCTGCAATAGCAGAATAAGTACCTATCTGTCTGCTTCCTGGAAATCCCCACTCAGAGAATATGACTTTATTTGCTTTACTCAGAGTTCAGTCTACATGTAAAGCCTATTCCCCAGAGCATTTGTTGAAAAAAATCATTGACAACTATTTAACATCACAGCTGTCTGAGTTCGATTAACAGCTGAGACAAATAAGATCCTGGCTAAAAAATATCTTTTAAAAATGTTAAAGCTGAGTAGTATTGGTTCATGAGAGATTTTGAGAAAGTGTCACTATATCCCTGGTAATCTAGAGAAGGAAGCGCATATGAAGAGCTGTATGTGTGCCCAGGGAAGACCTGAGAAGACCCTTATCTCTGATCTCTCAAGTGGAAATTTAGTCTCTGTACAAGCAGAAAGTGAAGGCTACTTCAGAAGTGTCACTACCAGAATGTTGAAAGTGTGCCAAAATGTGCATGTAGAACCTCGTGCTGAAAGCTGGTAGAACCAACACATTCAAAGCACTCACAGAAATTCCTGCCTGACCAGAGACTTAATCGGTCACATCATGACAAAAAAATTTCTCCCCTTGGAGAAGTGAATCTGGTTTCCAGAATTGCTACATTATTTAAAATGTCCATTTTTCAACCAAAAATTGTTGAAATAGGAAATAGGAAAGTATGGCTCCTATGCAGGAAAAAAGGCAGTCAACACAAATTATCTCTGAGTAAGCCCAGATAGTGGACTTAACAAAGATTTTTAAATCAGTGTGTGTTGGACTTTCCAAGACCTGCTTCAATTTCAGTGACTCGCTAGAACTTACAGAATTTAGAAAAGCAGTTATGGTCATGACTACAGTTTATTACATGGAAGAGATACAAATTAAAATCAAGAAAAGAAAAAAATTGTATATGGTAGGAACTAAGAGCGCAGGTACAAGTTTCCACTTGTCATTTCCCAGTGGAGTTTTGTAGTCAGTGTTTAATTTTTTGGCAGTGATATGTGACAATGTGTGCTAAGCATTGTCAAACAGAGAATTTCACCTATGCTTGGTGGCCAGTTAAGTAGATATGAAACACCTATATGACTAATCTTAACTACTTAGTCTTCAGCACCCATGCACAGTGGTCAAACTGGTACAACACTGCTTGAGGTTCTAGCTAAGGAAACTATGCAAGAAAAAGAAATAAAATGTATTCAGATTAGACAGGAAGAAAACTATCTCTACTCATAGGTGACCTTATCTCATTATAGAAAGTCTTAAGGAATACACACACTTTTGGAACTAATAAACAAGCTCATCAAGTATCCAGTGTACAAGAGGAATATACAGAAATCACTTCTATTTCTGTATACTACCAATGAACAATCCAAATGAAATTAAGAAAACAAATTCACTTCTAAAAGCATTAAAACAAATACTATTCTTAGGAATAAATTCAGCCATAGCAGTACAAATGAAAATAACTAAACCTTGGAAGTAGAATATATGTCCATCAGCAGACAAATGGATAAATAAAATGCGGTATTTACACACCATGGAATATGACTAACCATTAAAAAAGATAAACTTCAGTCATTTTTAGGACAATGGACACACCTTGAGACCACAATGTCAAGTGAAATAAACCAGACACACAAGCTTAAATATTGCATGGTCTCTCTTATATGAGAAAGTCAAATTATAAATTAAGAGCAAACTAAATGATAGATGATAAGAAGTGGGAGATAGATCTTTCTCAAATGAAAAGGGGAACAAGAGGTGGAGGGAAGGGGAGGAGAGGGAAAGAGGAAAAGAAGGAATTAAGATACGTATGTATATGTACCAACTCCACACAAGCAATTTTAACATTATGTACTACAAACATGTACTAATAAAAAACTAAGTAATAGAAAAAATGAAATATCATAATAAAGGAAAAGACATCACCCAGGAATTGAGAAAATTAGCAACTTACCATGAATCAAGTTAGACTGAAGCTATTACCCACATCTTCTAGTCAGAATGAAAATGTAATAACCATCAAGAAGAGAACATGGTACACTGATATGAACATACTTACCATCTCTGACAGGTGAGAACATGTCACCTAAACTTTTTCCTGTATAATCAAAGATGGAGAAATTCTGATTTCTTCCACTGTCTGTGTCCTTGGACAAAATATCTTCTTTAAGATTCAAGCTAAACCTTCAAAAATTTTAATATAAAAATCAGTGTAACTATATCTTAAGTGTTCATATCAGAAAAAATAAGATAAATCAGCTGCTCATGTCTAAAATGTTCACATTCTATTTGTAGAACATCACAAACTTCTTAGTAATATAAAATAATTAGTACAACATAATGATATTTAACTTAAAATTAAGAGACATGCCCTGGCAGGGTGGTCCACACCTGTAGTCCCAGCATTTGGGGAAGCCAAAGCCAGAGAATCCCAAGTTAGAGCCCAGCCCAGGCAATTTAGTGATTTCACAAGACCCTGGCTCAAAGCAAAGAATTTAAAAAGGAGCTTGGATGTAGTTCACTATAAAGACCATAGGTTCAATTCCCAATACTATAAAAAAAAAACCTTAAGGGATACTATTTCCATTAATTCAACACCTACACTTTGAGCACCTACCATATGCTAAGAAATGTTGCGGTCACTAGTGGCACAAAAGTGCACAAGATACAGTAAATTCTCATTATTCATGTGTCCCATATTGGCAGATTTTCTACTTGCTAAAATTAATTCTCAACCCCAATTGATTCTCACAAGATACTGTTGTAGTCATTTGCAGGCACACACACACACGAGTGAAAATTCTGTCACACGTTCTTGGCTGAGGTCACACAAGGTGGTACTCTGCCTTCTTATTCCAGCTCTCATTCTATAAACAAGTGTCTTTTTCCTGATCTATGTGGTGCCATATCATTCTCATTTCTGTGCTTTTTGTTTCTTTTGGGGGTGATTTTGCTGTTCACTAAAGTAGGACTAAAATACCATCAAGTGCTGCTGAGAGCAAAAGCACTATGATCTAATTTACAGGGAAAATACATGTGCAAGATAACCTTCATTCAGGCACAAGTTATAGTGTTATTGATCATCAGTTCTATATTAATGAATCATCAGTATGTATCATACAAAGTGGCTCTAAATGGAAACACACATAAAACAAAGTTTATATTGATTAATTATTGAAAATGTCATGACCAGAGGCTCACAGAAATCTAACCCTGTATTTCCTGAGTGGTGGTTCACAATTCTCTTAAGTCAGTGTTTGCAATGAGTTTATAGAACTTGACCAACATGAATAATAAGATTTGACTCTATATTATTTGCCCTCAAGTAAAGCACATATTTTCAAATAATATTTTTGTATAAATAAAAACAACTTAAGCATTTAAAAGCCTGAAAAAATAGAGTTCAAAGTGTAGTCTTTAAACTTTTCAAGCTCCTCTCTCCACTCTGTCATTATCTAAAATGTTCTAAATATAATCTGCCTATCTAAATCCCTTTAAATTCCTAGAAATATAGGAAGGAATATTTATGATATTGTGTCAATTATTTTTTTTTTGGTAGTAAATACCACTGTGATTTTTTTCTTTTCTTTTCTTTTTTTGGTAACGGGGATCAAACTTGGGACCTTGAGCTTGCAAGGCAGACAAGAACCACTGAGCTAAATCCCTGGCCCTCACTGTGATTTTTTCTTTATTTAAAAATCATTATAACATGATTAGAGGCTCTAGAACAGAAACAGATAAAAAAAAATAGATAAGCTCAGAACCATGCTGGAAGCCATGAATGCCCAGCATAAGAAAGAAATGGAAACCATGATCACCCAACATAAGAAAGAAATGGAATCCATGAAACAGATTCAAACAGATATCCAGGAGATTAAAAATTCCATTGAAAGTATTCACAGCAGATTAAGGGAATATGAAGATAGAATATCAGATACAGAAGATAGGATTGCAGTGAAGGACCATGAAAACAGAGATTTCTTTAAAATAGTAAGGGACCATGAGAAATCAATCCAGCAGCTGATAGATGATGCAAAGAAGAATAAGACTGATAGGAGTCCAGGAAAAAGCAGGGGAAAGTACAATTCATGTAAAAAAACTGTTCACAGAATAATATCAGAAAACTTCCCAGACAGAGGTAGAGAATTTGACTTACAGGTAAGTGAGGCACATAGAATTCCAACTAGCCATGATCAAAAAAAAAATCTACACCTAGACATATAATAGTCAAGATCTCAGAAACCCAACAGAAGAACAAAATCCTACAAGCAGTTAGAGAAAAGAAACAAATCACCTACAAAGGAAAGCCCATCAGAATCACAGCAAACATCTCCACACAAACCCTCAAGTCAAGGAGAGCCTAGAGTGAAGTATTTCAAGCCCTAAAAGAAAATAACTTCCAACCTAGACTGTTGTATCCTGCAAAATTATCTTTCAAACACAATGGGGAAATTAGATACCAGACAAGGAACACCTGAGAAATTTCATGAACAACAAGCCAGCACTCCAAAAATTCTAAACAATATCTTTAAAAAAGACAATGAAGGTTACAACTCCATGAGGCCCAACAGAGGGAAGCCACCAGGCAAGGTAAGAAACTAAAGGGAAGGGGGGAAAAATAAAAAATAAAAGAGCCAACAACAGTAAAACATCGTGACAAGGATGAGTCAGTATTTATCAATTATAATCATCAATGTTAATGGCCTCAAATCACCAATCAAAAGAAATAAATGGGCAGAATGGATTAAGAAGCAAAATCTAACAATATGCTATATACAAGAAACACAACTAACTCAAAAAGAAATTCATAGACTGAAAGTAAAAGGATGGAAAACAACTCTCCATGCAACAGGAACCCAGAAAAAAGCAGGGGTAGCAATCTTATTTGCAGACAAAGTAGATTTCAAACTAGAACTAATTAAAACAGACAAAGATGGTCACTACATCCTTGTGAAGGGAACAATCCAAGAGGAAGAGATGACAATCATAAATATATATGCACCAAATATGAATGCCCCCAACTATACATAACAAATATTAATGGACATGAAAAACCAAATAAGCACTAATACAATTGTAGTGGGGGACCTCAATACCCCATTACCACGAATAGACAGATCATCTAGACAAAAAAATCAACAAAGGAATTCTAGAACTGAACCAAGCTATTGAACAAATAGATTTATTAGATGTTTACAGAGTGTTCCACCCCACAAAATTGGAATATACATTCTGTTTGTCTGCACATGGGTCATTATCCAAAATAGACCACATGTTAGCTCTTAGGACATGTTTAAGTAAATTTAAAAGAATTGAAGTTACCCCCTGTATATTATCAGACCATAGTGCAATAAAATTGGAGATGAATAGTATAAGAAACTGCAAAACCCCCACAAACACATGGAAATTGAATAACACTCTCCTGAATAACCAATGGGTCATAGAGGAAATTAAAGAAGAAATTAGACAGTTTCTACAAGTAAATGATAATGCCAGTACAATATACAGGAATCTATGAGACACAGTGAAAGCAGTTCTATGCGGGAAATTCATAGCAGTGAATGCCCATATGAGGAAAACAGAGAGAACTCAGTTAAATAACCTAATGCAGAACCTCAAGCTCCTACAAAAAGAAGAGCATAACAAACCCAAAGCTCATACAAGAGAGGAAATTATAAAGATCAGAGCAGAAATCAATGCAATGGAGGCTAAGAGAACGATACAAAAAGTCAATGAATCAAAGAGTTGGTTTTTCAAAAGAAAAAATAAAATCAATAAACCTTTAGCCAGCTTTATTTAAAAAAAGGAAAGAAAAGGCTCAAATCCATGCAATTAAGAATTTAAAAAATGAAGTCACAACAGATCCAACGGAAATCCAGAGGATCATCAATACCCACTTCAAGAACCTATACTCTAATAAAATGGAAAACACAGAAGAAATGGACAGATTCCTAGATACATAAGAATTGCCAAAGTTAAATGAAGAAGATACAGAAATTCTAAACACCCCAATTACAATGAGTGAAATTGAAAACGTAATTAAAAGTTTACCAGCAAAGCCCAGGTCCTAATGGCTTCACTGCTGAATTCTACAAGACATTTAAAGAAGAACTATTGCCATTACTCTTTAAACTCATCAAGGAAATTGAAAGGGAAGCAATACTTCCAAATTCATTCTTGGAAACAAGTGTTACTTTGATTCCAAAACCAGGGAAAGGCCCAGCCAAAAAGAGAACTATAGGCCAATCTCACTAATGAACATGCAAAAATCTTCAACAAGATACTGGCAAACAGAATACAGAGGGTCATCAAGAAGATCATACACCCTGACCAAGTCAGATTTATCCCAGGGATGCAAGAATGGTTCAACATATGTAAATCAATAACTGTAATACACTATATTAACAGAGTCAAGGACAAAAGCCATATGAGCATCTCAATAGATGCAGAAAAAGCATTCGACAAAATCCAACACCCATTCATGATAAAAACCCTAAAGAAAATTGGAATACAAGGCCTTTATCTCAACCTGATTAAGGCTATATATGAAAAACCAACAGCCAACATCATACTAAATGGTCAAAAACTGAAAACTTTCACACTAAAATCAGGAACAAGATAAGGATGCCCACTGTCACCACTCCTGTTCCATATAGTTCTGGAAACATTAGCCACAGCAATTAGACAAGAGAAAGAAAAGGAATAGGGCCAGGGATTTAGCTCAGTGGTTCCAGCACCTGCCTCACAAGCACAAGGTCCCAAGTTCGATCCCTGGTATCAAAAAAAAAAAAAAAAGCAATAAAAACAGAAAGGAAGAAGTCAAATTGTCATTATTTGCTGATGAAATGATACTTTACATAGAAGACCCAAAAAACTCCACCAAAAGACTTCTAGATTTAACTGACAGATTCAGTAGAGTATCTGGATACAAGGTCAACACTCAAAAACCAATAACCTTCTTGTACACAAATAACAGAATTACTGAGAGAGATTAGGGAAACAATTCCTTTTACAATGGTATCCAAAAAATGAAATATCTAGGAATCAATCTAACAAAGGAAGCAAAAGACCTCTACACAGAAAACTACAGCACTCTGAGAAAAAGAAATCAAAGAGGATACAAGAAAATGGAAAGACATCCCTTACTCCTGGGTAGGAAGAATCAACATAGTGAAAATGACCATACTTCCAAAACTGCCATATAGATTTAATGCAATACTGATTGAAATTCCAACAATATGTTTCACAGAACTAGAGAAAACAATCCAAAAATTCATTTGGAACCAGAAGAGACCTAGAGTAGCAAAAGCAATTCTAGGCAACAGAGACATGGCAGGGGATACCACAATCCCCAACTTGAAACTATACTAGAAAGCTACTGTGATAAAAACAGCATGGCACTGGCAAAGAAACAGACCTGAGGATCGGTGGAATAGATTAGAAGATGCAGAAACAACTCCAGACATACTCAACCACCTCATCTTTGACAAAAGAACCAACCACCCTCACTGGAGGAAAGATATCCTCTTTAATAAATGGTGTTGGAAAAACTGGATTTCAACCTGCCAAACATTAAAACTAGACCCATATCTACAACTATGCACTAAACTAAGATCGAAGTGGATTAAAGATCTAAATATTAAGACAGAAACACTAAACTTGCTGGAAGATAAGTTAGGTAGAACTCTTGAAGACATTGGCATAGGAAAAGACTTTATGATCAAAACCCCAGTAGCATGGGAACTAGCACAAAGAATCAACAACTGGGATCTCATCACATTAAAAAGCTTCTGCACTACAAGAGAAACCACCAACAGAGCTAAGAGACAACCTACAACGTGGGAAAAAATTTTAGCAGCTGTACCTCAGACAAAGGACTACTATCTAGAATACATAAAGAACTGAAAAAAATCAGGACTCACCCCAAATTTAAAGACCCAATTCAAGGCCAGGGATTTAGCTCAGTGGTTCCGCTACCTGCCTCACAAGCACAAGGTCCTGAGTTCGATCCTCGGTACCAAAACAAAAAAGACCCAATTCAAAAAGGGAAATCTGAAATGAACAGACATTTCTCAGACAAATAAGTAAATGCAGCAAATAAACATATGAAAAAATGTTCAACATCACTGGTCTTTCGAGAGATGCAGATGAAAACAACACTGGGATTCCACCTCACCCCAAAAAGAATGCCTGCTATCAAGAAATCAACCAATAACAAATGCTGGCAGGGGTGTGGGGAGAAAGGAACCCTCCTCCATTGTAGGTGGGAGTGCAGATTGGTGCAACCACTGTGGAAATCAGTATGGAGATACCTCAAAGAACTAAGACTAGAGGTCCCATTTGACCCAGCTATTTCCCTGCTGGGTATCTTCCCAAAAGAATTAAAAGAATCAAACCACAGCGATATATGTGCACCCATGTTTATAGCAGCACAGTTTGTAATAGCAAAAGCTTGGAAACACCCCAAGTGCCCACCAACTGGAAACTGGATAAAGAAGACGTGGTTTTTTTAATAATATGGAGCACTATTCAGCCATAAAGAACAAGAAACTAGAGACATTTATAGCTAAATGGATGCATATTGAGGCCATACTTTTAAGTGAAATAAATAGGAAACACGTGTAAATACCGAATAGTTTCTCTGGTGTGAGAGACTGAAAGTGTAAACAAGGATTAAAATGATTAAAACAAATAATTGATAATTTGAAATAGGAAGAAAAGTTCCAAAGGGGTAGGGGAAGTGGGAGGGGAAGGAGAAAGGAAAGAAGGGAAAGGAAAAATTACGAGAAAAGGGAAAAATGGAAACAAAGTCTTTGTAAATAGGGAAGGGTGGAGGGGATGAAGGGAGGATATGGAATGGGGAAAAAATAAGAACCAAGATACATCATGTACAGGTACAAGTACCCAATGATAAATGTAAACATGTTGTATATCTAAAATGTACCAATAAAAGAATTTAAGCAAAAAATAAGTAAATAAAATAAAAAATAAAAATCATTACAAATTATTTCCTTTGATGCTGGATTGGTCAGCTTTCCTATTGCAAATAGCAAATGCCTTCCACCACAAGGAAGAAATGATTTATTTACCTCATCATTTTAGGGGATTCAGTCCATGGTTAGCTAATACCAAGTCAGGAATATCATGGTGAAGGGAATGGCGGAGGAATGCTGCTCATGACTTGGGGGCTGGGAAGTAAAGCAAGGGAACATGAAGAGAAGAAGGGGCCATGGACCAGCTATGGAGCACCAAAGTATCACCTCCATGATCCACACAAACACCCTCAGAAGTGTTTTACTAATCCCCTCTGCAGGCCCCAGATGAATCAAGTTGACAATTCAGCCTACCTGTCTCAGATGCTCTGGGGTTGTTCTTTAGGAATCTCAGTATATCATCCACTTCAAAAAGTGGAAATATGGGTTTTTAAAAACTTTTTATTAGTACACATTTGTAGTACATAATGGCCACATTCCTGGTACATGTCCATAACACATCTGACGGATTTTCATTCCATTCCCCTCTGCTTGGTCCTCCTTCCCTCCATGTCCTAGTCCCCTTCCCATCTGAGAAAATGCCATCTCTCTACTTCCTAGTATCTATCTTTTATTTTGCTCTTAATTTATAATTTTGGTTTCTCATACAATAGAAATCATGCAATATTTAAGCTTATGTGTTTGATTTCTTTCAGTTAATGTAATGGTCTCAGGGTGCATCCATTTTCCTACAAATTACTCATGTTTATCTTTCTCGTTGGCAGAGTAGTACTCCATTTGTGTAAATACCATATTTTCTTTATTCATTCATTCATCTGTTGATGGATATATAGGCTGCTTCTAAGATTTAGCTGTTATGAATTGTGCTATTATAAACATAAGTATGCCTGTATAACTTTAATATGACATCTCTAACTCCCTTTGGAAAGATACCTAAAGAGGAACTAGCTGGCTGAAATGGAATTTATATTTTAATCTTTTGAGAAAAATTCATGCTGATTTCCATGGTGATTGTATTAGCTTACATTCCTACCAACAATGTAGAATGGTTTGGGTTTTTCCCCAAAGCCTTGCCAGTATTTGGTATTATTTGATTTCTTGATGATGGCCATTCTTTCTGGAGTAAAAAGAAATCTCATTGCTGTTTTAATTTGCATTTCTCTAATGGCCAGAGATGTTGAACCTTTTTTCATGTATTTACTGGCCATTAATATTTCTTCTTTTGAGAAGTTTCTTCATTTCAGTTGCTCATTTTTTGAGTGGGTCTGTTAATTTGGGGGTCTAATCTTTGGAGTTCTTTATATATTCTAAATATTAGTCCTTTGTCTGAGGAATAACTGGCAAAAATTTTTCCATTTCATAGGTTGTCTCTTTACTCTGTAGTTTCCTTTGCTGTTCAGAAGCACTTCAATTTGATTCCATTTTTTTTTCATTCTTGGTGTTATTTCTTGTGCAATTGTGGTTTTGGTCAGGAAGTCCTTTCCTACACCTTTGTCTTTAAGAGTTTTATTTATTTTATCCTTCAGAAGGTTGTTTCTATTTTGATGTTTAAATCTTTGATCTATTTTGATCTTAGTTGAATACATGGTGGGAAATATGGGTCCATCTTCAATCTTCAGCATGTGGATAGCCAGTTTTCCCAGCACTGTTTGTTAGAGAGGTCATTCTTCCTCCAGCTTATGGCCCTTTCATAAAAGATCAGGTGGCTGAATGTGCTTCAAGGTGTGTGCACTACCTACTCTGTTCCAATGATCCATGTGTTTGCATTTTGCCAGTACCATGCTGTTTTTATCACTGCAGCTTTGTAGTATAACTTGAAGTTGGAATTGGGATGCCTTCTGCCTTGCTAATGTTGCCCAGGACTGTTTTGGCTATAGTGAGTCTCTTCTGGCTCCATATGAATTTTATGATTGTTTTCTCTTGTCCTGTGAGGAATGCTATTGGTGTTCTGATTGGGACTGCATTTAATCTGTATAACAATTTTGGAAGTATAGCCATTTTGACTATATTGGCTCTGCCGATCCAAGAACAAGGAATGTTTTTCCATTTTTTGATGTTATCTTCAATTTGCTTTTTTAAAGTACTGTAGTTTTCATTTTAGAGGTCTTTTGCTTCCTTGAATAGGTTAATTCCTAAGTTTTTAATATTTCTTTATGCTTTTGTGAAAGGGACTGTTTCATTATTTATTTCTTGATGAGTTTACTATTGGTATACAGGCACATTATTAATTTTTGCCTGTTGAATCTGTATCTTGGTTATTTAAATAGGAGTCTCTTGGTGAAATTTTTGGGGTCTTCTATGTAGAGAGTCATGCAATCTATAAATAATAATTTGGCTTCTATCCTATACATATTCCTTTTATTTCTTTCTCTTGCCCTGTTGCTATGGCTAATGTATGGAGAATTATATTGAACAGGCATGGAGAGAGTGAACATCTTTATTTTTCCTGATTTTAGAAGGAAAGCCTTCAGCTTTTTTTCATTCAATATGTTGGTCATTGGTTTGTTATAAATAGTTTTTATCAGATTGGCATAAGGTCCTGATATATCTATTTTCTTCAAGAATTTTATCATGAATCAATGTTGGATTTTTCAAAGGCTCTTTTTGCTTCAATTGAGATGACAATGTGATTTTTGTCCTTGTTTCTGTTTATCTGTTATATTACATTCATTGATTTGCATTCATTGAGGTGAATCCTACTTGGTCATGATGTGTGTGATCTTTTTGTTGATCCATTGCATTCTATATGCTAGTATCTTGCTGAGGATTTTTGTATCTATTTCATTAATGAGACAGGCCTGTAGCTGTTTGTTTTGTTTTTGTTTTTGTTTTTGGGGGGAGTCCCTTTCTGGTTTTGGAACCAGGGTAATGGTAGCTTTCAGGGGTGACTCCAGGAGTACTCCTTTCCTTTCAATTTCATTAAAGAGTTTGAAGAGTATTCCTGTTAGATATTCTCTAATGTTCTTATAGAATTCCACTGGGACTTGGGCTTATCTGAGTTGGTAGTCTTTTTATTACTGCTGCAATCTCATTGCCTGTTACTAGATTATTCGGAGTTTTTATATTTTCTTGGTTCAGATTTGGTAATTCATATGTATTTGGGAATCTATATTTTCTGAATTCTCCAGTTTATTAGAGAATAGGTTCCTGAAACAGTTACTAATAATCCTCTGGATTTTAGTGATATCTATTGTGAGTTCACCTTTTCATTTCTAATTGCATTGATTTGGGTCTTTATATCATTTTTTTGTAAGCTTGACTAGGTGTTTGTCTATTTTGTTTATTCTTTCAGAGAACCAGGTCTTCCATTCATTGATTCTTTGTATTGTTTTTTTTTTAGTCTCAGTTTTAATAATTTCTGTTTTGATCTTCATAATTTTTTTCCTTGTATTAAGTTTGTATTTCCGTTATTCTTGTTTTTCTAGGACTTTGAGGTGCATCATCAAGTTATTTATTTGGGATTACTCTGTCTTTGTAATGTGGGCATTCATAGCTATAAACTTCTCCCAAAGGAGTGCTTTCATTGTGTCCCATGAGTTCTGGAATATTGTATTGGCATTATTTTTTAGTTATAGAAATTGTCTTATTTTTTCTTTGATTTATTCTATAACCCATTGTGTATTTAAGGGTGTAGTTTTAGTTTCCAAATATTTGCATAATTTCTGTGTTTTCTTTCTTCCTTGATTTCTAGTTTCATTGCCCTATGATCTGATAATATGCATGGGATAATTCCAATTCTCTTCATTTACTTAAGCATGCTTTATGAGATAGCATGTAGCCTATTTTGGAGGAAATCCCATGTGGTGCTGAGAAAAATGTGTATTCTGTTGTTAGTGAGTGAAACACTGTAAATAGCTATTAAGTCCATTCGTTCAAAGGTTTGGTTCAACTCTGATTTTTTTGTGTGTTGATTTTTTTGGCTAGTTGATCTGCCTATCTGTGACAATGGGGTACTGAAATTCCTCAATATAATTGTGTTTGGGTTTATCTGATCTTCTATGTTCAGCAGCATTTGTTTTATAAAGTTGGGTGTCCCAGTGATTGGTACATATATGTTTCTAATTGTTATATCTTCCTGTTAAATTGTTCCTTTAGCCAATATGTAGTGACCTTGAGCAGTTTTGGTTTGAAGTCTACATTGAATAAAAGATAGCTACTACTGTTTTTTTCAGGCTCTAGTTGTGTGTAACATTGTTTTTCATCTTTTGATTTTTAAGCTGTGAATTTCATTTTGGATTAAATGTGTTTACTACACACAGCATACCACTTGGTTTTGTTTCTTGATCCAATCTGTCAATCTGTGTCTTTTGATTGAGGAATTCAGACCATTCATAGTGAAATATTATTAATGAAAGTATTAACTTATTCCCACCATTGCATCATTTTCCTGTTGCTGATTTCCTTTTTTTCCCTTTTCTCAACTTCTCATCCTGCCTCGTGAATTTCTTCTGTTAGAACTACTGTCATTGTTGGCTTCATTGTATCTTTCTAGGTTATCAATGAGAATTTTCTGGAGTGTTAGTTTTGTGGTTATGAATTTCTTAAGGTGCTCTTTGTCATGAAAATATCTTATTTTTCCATCAGTTTTGAAAGATAGCTTTGCAGGATATATAATTCTCCATTGGAAGTTGGATTCTTTTCCTTTGGCAGGGGAACACTTTATTCCAAGCTCTCCTAGCTTTTTAAGGCTTGTGTTGAGAAGTCTGTTGTAATTGCAATGGGTTTACCTTTACAAGTGAATCATTGTTTTTCTTTAACAGCTTTTAAGAACTGTCCCTGTGTTGAACTTCTGAGATTTTAACTATGATCTGTCATGTGAAGTTTCTTTTTTGGTTATGGCTATTTGGGGTTCTATGTGCCTCGTTTATCAGTGTATCTTAGTTATTTTTCTCTTGTTGCTGAAACAAAATACCTGACACCCAAAGTTAAAGGAGGAAAGGTTTGTTTAGCTCACACTTTGTAGAGGTTTCAGTCCATAATCAGCTGGCTCTAAGTCAGAGTGGAACGGCAGAAAGGCATTGCAGAGGAGAAACAGTTCATTGAGCAGAGAAGGTAGCAAAGCAAGCACAAGACCTTATCAGATTCTTTTTGTCCCTTTTATACTCTGTCTAGGCTACCCAGGTTAGGGGAGTGACAAACAGATCAGTGGACTGATTTGGTAATCACACACCCTTAATCCCAGCATCACACACTAGATTCAGCTACCTCTGAAAAAGCCCCGCCTGTGACTACATGAGGCTTTGGGGGACATCCAGACACAAACCATAACACTGTATGTTTAATTTTTTCTCTATATTTGGAAATTTTTCCACTAGTATTTCTGTAGATAGATTTTTTATGCCATTTGTGCAGTCTTCTAATTTTTTACTAATTCAAATTGATCTTAGATTAGTCTTCTTTGTGTCATCTAGGAGCTGTTGGATCCAATTTTCTTTTTCTCTTGTTTTCAAGGTATCTCTGAATAATTGGTCTCTGACAGCAGCCCCATCTCATAGTTCTGACACTCTTTCTTCACATTGGTAGTTTCTGTTTCCTATACTTTCAATAGCATTTTTACTCTCCTGGATTTCTTCTTGGAACCTTTTCATAAACTAATTCTTTGCTAAACTGCTCAGCCATGTTTTGTCTTTTTGTTTAGCTCATCTACTTTTTTGTTTCTTCTTTTAAGTTACTGATTATTTTCATTATGTCCATTATGTGTTTAATTATGTCATCTTTGAGTTCACAAGAACCTTATTGATTATTTAACACCTCTGTTATCATTTTGAACAATTTGGCTATGTGGTTTTTTATTTCTTTCCACTCTATGCTCCACAGATCACCTTTGGGAGAGTTGGGAACTTTGGGAGGCATTTTGTTGCATTGTTCTCATATTTCTATTATTCTGTTGCTGTTATTATTATTGTTGTTGTTTTGTTTTGTTTTGTGCTGAGGTTTGTAGGTACTTATAGTGGAAGAACCTTGTTGATAGTATGGAGATCTCTTTAATAAGTGTCTGCTTCTCAGTGTTGCAATAGATATCTATAGGTCTTTGCCTTTGTCCCAAGATCTAACCACTTCCATTAATGTGCAAGGGGAGTAATTGGCTCAGCATCCAGTTCTCCAGGAATACACTGCAGAATTGTTAATGACACAAAAGTAATTTGATATTGGCATACAGAGAAAACCTATTAATAGCAACAATTGTGCCACCCTGCAATAGCAAATAAATCAGCAACATTAATAATGTCAAAGACAAATTGGATATTGACATACCAAAGAAGCAATATTATACCACCCTTAACCATAGAAAAGAGATCTGTAATCATAGCATAAACACTAAGACAAACCACAAATTGACATAGTAAATATCTACTAAATATTCAGTATATATCAACTAAATAGGAAAACTCTACCTCCACTAATGATAGAAAAGCATTCAACAATAACTTAGAGTTAATTAGCTATCTAAAGATTAATAAAGCTTAATGGTTATACTAGTAAAGATAGAGGGAGTAGTGAATTGGAGAATGAAAGAAGAAAATTTGAAAAATTAAGCAATGGAAGATGAGAAGGAAGAAGAAAAAAGAGATAAAGGATCCTATTAAGGAGGAGAAAGAAATTAATAGAATAGATAAACATAACAAAAAGAAGAAACATGAAGAAAAAACAGAAAAATAAGAAGAATGAAAAAGAAAAATACTAGAAGGGAAAAAGAAATAAAAGGAAAAGGGAAAATGAAAATTCTCCAAACCCCCAAAAACTCAGTGAAGAAGATGAGAGAGAGAGAGAGAGAGAGAGAGAGAGAGAGAGAGAGAGAGAATTCAGTTCAAAAAAATTTAATTCTCTGTATTTTTGAACGAGCATTTTCTTTCCAGAATCCAGTTTTGGAATCCAGCAAGTCACTATGTTCTCCACCTAGCTTTATAGGCTGTGCATTATGAAGTACCCTCCTGTTCCAGGACCCCTCTATCTGTTCACCCCAGCTTGTGGCAACTAACAAAGCCAAGGCGTGTCCTCACTCACAGTAGTAGATGGGAAAATCAATCAAACCTTTGATCTGTGCTGGATGTAGACAGCAGGGCAAGGCTTCAAGCAGCCCACTAGACTTAATGCCAGCATTTTCAGACCCTGTTGCTTCTGAAGCCACACAAACTTATCCTGGCTTCTCACCACAGAGGGTGGGGCCCCTTGTCCTTCCTAACCTGAGTTTAAACTTCTCAAAGGGTCTCTGTCTAGCCTGCTCCCTTTCTGCAACTGTCTTCAGTGGCTATCTCTCATTCATAGCTGTGAGAGGTTTATGCTGGGAATCCTGAAATGAAATTGTTTTTCAGCTGTTCTGAGTCTCGGTCTTAAATAATCAACCCTTTTCCAAAATGTCACCTCTAACATGATTCCTTCTCCAACTGTAGCTGCAGTGTAGAAGGAGTCACTTTTGGAGTAAAATCTGGTGCTGTTTTGGCAGTTTTCAATAGCTGAGAGCTTATTTTGTAGGTAGCACTGGCCTAGTCCATTGTCTTTCCCTTTAGCTCCAGAGCCAAGCATGAGGTTCCAGACTGTTTTGTTCTTTGCTCTGCATTGTGTTCTCTCTCTCTAAATTCTCTTTAGTTTGTAATTTCCCTGTCACTTCCTTCCTAATTCCTGGATATCTACTTTTTTTCTCTTTGCCAAGTTGTTATCTCCAGGTGTCTGGATTCTGCATCTTGGAGAAGCTGAATTTTGCTGCTAGTAGCTACTCCACCATTTTGGTTCTCCCCAGAAGTTGGTTTTTAAATCTGTAAAATAGTCAACCCTTCATCTTCTTTAAATAAATGTTCTTCTTTTATAAATTTTCATATTTTTAGAACTGATTTTCTTTTTTTTATTTTTGTTTTGATATGAATCTAGCTATGTTGCCTAGGCTAGTCTTGAATCCTCTACCTCAGCCTCCCAAGTAGCTGAGACTATAGGTGTATGTTACCATGCCTGGTTCATTTTCATGTTTTTAAAAATAAATTTGCCAAAATAAACCAGTAAGAAGTAACAATACACAAACAAATAAAATTAATGTAAAAGAGCACTAAGCAGAAATGGTAAGCTTAGTATAAACTGGAAAAAAGAGGTTAAACACTTAGAAATTTTAAATTTACATTAATTCTTATAAAATATCTTTTTGAATTAAATGTGCTTATATTTTCCTTTTTGTTTTTGTTTTGAGACAGGTCTCATTATGTAATTCAGACTGGCCTTGAACTCACTATGTAGCCCAGCCTGCCCTCAAACTCACAGCAATCCTCCTGAGTCAGCCTCCCAAGTGCTGGGATTACAGAAATTTGTTTAATTTTCATAAGAAATAGAACACATTTTTTAAACAAAAAAATAACCTTTTATTGTAATTCTCATTTATTTGTATATCTGGCAAAACCTGCTTCTATCAATCTCTTATCTGTAGTAGTGAGACATCTGAAAGACCTAAAACATAAGAGTTAATGAAATATCACATACTGAAAGACATTAGTTATGCTTGCTGTCTTTGAACAAGAAAGCAACTAAGCTTGCAAACCATTTTGCTAATATAGGGAGTAAAAATTCAGGTGTGAGAGAATAAAAAAGGAATTCTTTTTTTCTTTTCTTTTCTTTTTTTTTTTTTTTTTGGTATCAAGGATTGAACTCAGGACCTTGTGCTTTTGAGGCAGGTGGCAGAACCACTGAGCTAAATCCCCGACCCTAGAAAAGGAATTCTGAAATTCTTCATTTGCTCTCAAATGTACTGAAGACATCTGTTTGCCTCTGCTGGGATAAGTAGGAAGAAAATGATTCCCAGTTTGTCAAGGGCAGTGTGCCCAATACCTACCATAATTCTTAATAGCACTTCCTTTCACTGTGGAAAGTGTCCTAGTGATGAGAGACTGGTGGGGAGGGGGATAGGAAGGGGATTAACAGGATTCTCTTTGCTATGTTGTGTTTCTCTTGTGAAGTCATCTTCTCCATAGTCTGCCATTGTTTTCTTTTGACCCCAGCTAAGATTTAAAGATTTTTTTAAAAATTCAAAAACTGCTTCTTTTTATTAAGGAGACAAATAGAAAGATTTTACCTTTTCATACAACAGTAGCAGAACCAGTTTCTAATTTATTTTGATGTAAAACTAGAAAATAATTTTTGTTGTTTTCTAGCTTCACTTAATCTTAAGAATTATAATATTTCATAAGACTTTCACAGCAATTGTAAAAGTAAAGGTAGAAACAGGACTTTTGTATCTTGTCTCATCAACAACTTGAACAAAAGGAAAATTTGGTCATCTGTCAGTATGAGAATTCCAGGCTTTCAAGTGCAGACTAAAAATAGCACTTCAGACTACAAAGAAACCACAGGCTTCCAAAATTGGGACTGGTAGGAAGTTGTTTTTAAAAATTCTCTGTAGTGTTGTTTTCCATTGATTGACTTGCATTTTATTTAAAACAGTTGATGGTTTTTCTTGTAGCAGAAGAGGAACAAGGATTATTTTCCATGTTAAAATAATAATAACAGACACTCCATAAGATGGTTGAAGGAAATACATAACAACAACAACAAAAAACTATGAATTAGTTATACTCAAATGAGATTACACCGTATTTGTCACAAAAACATCTTAACTACATGGACAAATAATAGTGAATATATGTATGAGAATGTGTCTTTTTAGTCTACAGTTCATTTCTGCTGTGAAGTGATTTGGAGTCACTAATCTCTTGAAATAAATTTGTAGTCTTTTTAAGACTTTGAAGCCCACGAACTGGAAAAATACATTCTACATGAAAAAACACCGAAATTAGAACCATCAAAGTTTGGGGATTTGTTTCCAATTCTGCTTCATTGCTAAACTTGGCTCAATGACCTCGAGCCTCAGTTTTCCCATCTGTCAAATGGAAGTGCTATGCAATCCTTATCACATTTGAGTGTTATGAGGATCAAATGAGAAAATAAATGTGAAAGCAGGCTGAAGCTTAGAAAATACAATATAAATTATTCAAATTGTTTAGTGTTAGAAATACCAGTAACTAATGCCTACATAAGGCAACACTTGCTATAACTATATTCAAAGTGAAGATGTGAATATTTTTATATGTTTGGCAAAAAATTATTTTTGCTAAGACATTTGAATCTCTGTGATATAGTCTTAAAACATTGACTTACTATTATACAGGCTTCATTACTTCAAATGATTGAAGTTATAGACTGAAAATATAATGCTAAACAGCTTTTCATAATACTCTTTGTCCTTATTTTTTCTATTATATCATGGATAAAAGACTATTTCTTATCTCCCATTGAAATCATAAGCTCTTTGAGAACAAAGTTCCAGTTGATTCTGTCTTCACAGCCTTCATGGATCTGTTCACATGGTTGGCACAATACTTATAAGCCACAGGCACTGAACATAAAGGGAAACAGTTTAGTTCAGATCCATGTCTCCCTAACATCAAAGCCATGTCCTTTCCTGATGCCACCCTACCACCATAAACAAGTCACTCATTTTGTAAATCAGTGTTAAGTATTCTACAGGCACAGCTCCCATCCTGCTATGTAAGATGTAAATTAATGGATGCACACAAGAGACGTCTGGGATAGAAATCACTGCACCTTTCTAGCTTGTGTTCCTTGCTTATGTTCTGCTCTCACCTCATTGCTCCCAGCATCTTAAACCTTTGCTTCTTTTATTATTTGTTTCTCCTCCACAAAGGAAAGATACCTAGAGCACAAAGTGGTCTCCTAGTGACATCTCCTTACCTCCAAACAGGAAAGAAGAGGCTATGCCAACAGAATTCCTCTGGTTATAATTAAAACTGAGTAATTGGTATTTCAAAAACATCTAAACATGAGTGCTATCATTAGCATCTCTTCTGATATTACCACTGGAAATCTTCATTACTTTGAAATATTCTCTTTCCCATCTTGTTTACCCATATATTCCCAGAGCTGACTTCATCATAACTTAGTGCACTTAGGAGACTTTGGTGTGTACAGTCATCAGCTGGGTCAACCTCATTGCTTGCTCATCCCATCCCTAATGCCTAATATCTGGACTTTTTATGGAAAGCACTGAAAAAAGTAGTATCCAGGGACTCATTCGATCAGTATAGTCTTAAATTTACCCAAAGTACTGTATGTTCCTCAGAAAAGTAACCCTTGGGGATGCTCCACTAAAAGGGAGAAAGAAAGAGAGAGAGAAGGAGGGAAAGAGGAGGGAAAAAAAGAGGGAAAGGAGGGAAGGAGAGAGATAGGGAGGAAAGTGGGGAGAGAAAGAAGGGAGACAAAATGAGAGGAAGATTCTTGTGGTCAAAAAGGATGCAGTAATCAGTCATAATGTACATATGCATATCAAAACATCATGTACACCTTACTTTTACATAAGTTTTATTCATTAATTTTATCTCAATAAAGTTGAGGAAAATAAATAAAATTGTTGACCTTTTGCTAAAAAACAAAATCAAAAAATGAGAAACTCTGGATATCTTACAAGAGATTTTCATCAGTGCTTCCTTTCCTGAAGAAGAAAAATGTTTCTTCTAGCTCTAAAACCTACCAGGAAAGATGTTTCTCTTAACTCCAAAACCTGCTATAGTGTCTGACCCAAGGACGTTGCTTAACAAATATTCATTGATCAAAAAATGCAATGCGTATTCAATACTAAATACTGAGAACTACAATTTTTTTTGTTTATTTTGCTTCTCCCAGTTACTTAAATGCATTTGAATACAGAGCATTGTTTTTTAAGGAAGACATTTAAATAACCCAAAGAGGGTCAGGGATGTAGCCCAGTGGCACAGCACCTGCCTGGCAAGAGTGAGGACCTGAGTTGATTCCTGGTACCAAGTAAATAAATAGCCCAAAGAATAGTGTTTTATAGATCAAATTCAGGGAAATGTTGATGGGCACAGTAAATTAAGAAAACCCACTTTGTTCCACAGGTAAGAGAATATTTTGTTTGAATTATCTAGAATCTAGACTAGTCCTGCAAGCTCTCAGACTTCATACAGTGGTCTGAATAATTGCTATCAGAGATGGGTGTTAGAGAAGAAAGTAAAGACCTTAAAAATTTTAAATTTTCCTCAATTCTGACATTATGGTAATGTTAGCCAGTTCAATTGTTGAAGAAAGTCAGCTTATTCTCTAATAGTGTATTTTCCTCAGGTTGTTTAAACACCAGTTTACCATCTTTATCAGCTTTTTGAGATATAAATACAACTCTTTATCCCAAATGTCAACATAATTTCTTAAAGCTTAAGAACAACAAATCTCTGTGACCTACTTCGACAAGCACCGAAAGGTCTAAGAATCCAAAAGCATTTGAATTCAAGTCTGAGTTTTATATTATTAAAAGCTTTTGAAAAGCAAATGTTAAAAGGAGTTCCATTCTTTCAAACATATCAAAACATGATCTCATTCATATTCATATGTCAGGTTTTAAAAATTTACCTCATGTTTGTTTAGCTCCAGTCCTTGAAAATAGACCTAAACACTTTTTGTTTTCAAATGCATTGGTAAGCAAGATTACTGATTCTTCTTTATATAATAATTACTTTTTTTAAAAAAACGCAGTCAAACAGAATATCAGTTTATATTCCAAGAATTCCATTTTCTCCTTCAATTATTATAGATACAAAAATACAGACTCAAATATTAGACAAATTAGTTTCCCTCAGATGTTTCATTGTAAAATGAGCATAATTATAGAGCCTTCTTAATAAATTATTGTAAAACTGATGGAAATGTGTTTGACAGAGTGTCTAGCACATAGACATCACTCAATGTTAGCTTTTGTTAGCTAAATCCCTTTTTTCCCAGAATTTGAAAACGAGAACCAAATAGCATAAAGGGTTTGCCCAAAGTAACACAGCTAGTTAGTACCAAGGGAAGAATTGCAATTTAAAACTCTCAACCTCAATGCGGTGAAGAGGAATTAATGCCCTTCTTGAGGACTGGGTTAGTTACTTCAAAAGTGGGTTATTATACAGTGAGGCCACCCCTCATGTTTTGACTCTTCCTCCTGTGATCACTGGCCTTTCTGCTTTTCCACCATGCTGTGATGTATCACAAAACCCTTGCCAGACACTGGCACTGCGCTCTTGGGCTTCCCAGCTTCCAGAACCGTAAGCCAAAATAAGCTTCTTTTTTTACATTGGGGTCAACAGTGACTGGCATTGGAGTCACGATGAGTGAAAGCAAATAGCATGACAGTCACACAGATATGTACAGAGTAACCTGATAAGCACAAAGAGTACATGAAAGGGGTCAAGAATGAAAGTAGGATCCATGAAGGACTACCAAGGCCCAGATATTGTGTTACAGCAACAGAAAACATAATAAGTCACTACCAGCAACAGTTGAATAAGTTATACTTAGTTCATTCTCTCCAAACAATTCATGATTCATTTGGCTCTTCAGCCTCTCTTTGAATTTCTTTCCTTAACATCTTTATTATTGAATTATAACATACATCTGCCCACATTTTAAATACTCTTATCCACTTATTTCTTCCATTCTCTCTCTCTGTAAGATAACCTACAGATTAGCCCTTGCCATTTTTTAATCTTTTCATACCCTCTCTCCTTAGAAATTCATCCCATCATAACTGTTTTGATCACACTCAGGTGGATAACGACCCAATCTACCTTCATTCTTGACCCATTTCATCCACTCTTCGTGCTTATCCAGCTAACTCCAGACATATCTATGTGACTATCATGCTATTTGAATTCACTCACCATGACTCAAATGCCAGTCACTATTGACCCCACTGTAACCTCTGTATATCACTGTCCATCTTTCCAAACAAAAGAAACAAACTCTGAAGCAGAAAATGAATTGATTGTAAGGCTATGTGAGTTAGCTCACAGGATCAATGGGAAGGCCGGAGAATCAACTTCACAGAACAGGAAGAGGCCAAGTTGGTCCTAGACACAGCCACAATGCCACAACAGACCCAGGATGATGAGGATGCTGTCTTTATGTCATCCTCATTAAATACCATCATGCTGCTAGATTTTTAACTCTGCCACAAATAATAATCTATGACTACCCACTGGCTCTTTCCATTACACCCTCAAGAACCAAAATTTCAGATAAAAGCATCTGATGTGCCCAGTTTAGGTCACATACCTATGTATATAGAAACTTAAAGAAAGACTATCCACTCATGAATGTACACTTTTGTCTCTCATGGTAGAAGACAGGTTTATAAGTCAAGGTTCTCCAGAGAAACAGAACCAATAGACGATAACACACACACACACACACACACACACACACACACACACACTCATATTAGGAAGTTTGGAAATCCCAAAATCTACTCTCATAAGTTAGAGACCCAATGTATCCAGTGATACAGTTCTAATTGAGTTTGAAAGACTGGAAACCAGAAACTTTAATGGTGTCACTCCCAGTACAAGGATAAGAAAAAACCAATATCCCAGCTCATACAGTCATGAAGTAAGGCGATTCACTCTCCCTTCTTCTACTTCTTTGCTCTTTTCAGGCCTTTAACAGACTGGAAGAGGGCCAAGCACATTGGTGGGGGCAATCTGCTTTATTTCGTCCATTGACTCAAATGTTAATGTCATCCAGAAACACTTTCAATGAAACACACAAGAATAATGTCTAACCCAATGATTTGAATGTGACCCAGGCAAGTTGATACATAAAATTAATAATCATAGTAGGACCCTATGAGTGCTCAAGTGATAAGCATCCAAAACTGACATGTTTCTATAACTTCTTATAAAACTAGCTTTCCCTCTCGACTACCTTGCTTCTGTTATCATCATAAAATCTCTCATGTATCTATCTTCTCTCATCAATCAGTTTAGGGGTGCTATCAAAATATTCCTCATAGTATCTCTTTCTCCACATACGGCACTTTCAAAATCAACTTTTCATTGGTTCCTTGTCCCCAGTTTCTCCATTTACACATCTATTATGAATATTGGCTCCTTTAGTAATTGAACTCCAATTTTTGGGATGATTATCACGCACCTCTTCATTGCTTCTGGGCCTGTTAATCAAAGTGAACTCAAACTCCTAAAGCAGATCTATAACCTAAGATACAACATTGCATCCTTTGTCTTAGAATACAAATCTTGATCAGACATAATGCAAACAGCAAACATGCCTGTATCTAATACATTATGAGTGATGTATCATGACAGTTCTGTAGAGTAATGCCTTTTACCTACCCTGCTAGAGTGGACTTAGTCCAGTGAGAATCTAAGTTTGATTCTCAAGGCTTTCCATGTGTACTTTCTAAATACTCTCATATTCTGCCCCCATATTACTTTTAAGTGTAAGTTAGGTTTAAATCATAACTCTCTGACTGATAAAACCCTAGATACTATCAATTCTTCTTCTGAAGTATCTCTTTAATCATAATCACTATTTTGTTCAAAAAACTTTCAAAAGCTTCCCACAGGACAAACATGAAACATTTTCAAATGTTCTCCAAGGCCCTTCACTTTGTGGCCTCAAACTATCTATTATGGGTTGAATTGTACCTCTCTATTCATATGAAGTCCGCCCCCCCAATATCTTAGAATGTAAACTTATTTGGAAATAGGGTATTGTACTTAACTGACTGACATGTTAAAATGAGGTCATACTGGAGAAGAGTAAGCCTCTAACCCAGTATGACTGACCTCACAAAAAGAGTCCCATATGAAGAGAGGCACATATAGTGGGAAGATAATGGAAAGACACAGGGAGGAGGCCATTTACAAGTGATGCCAAACATGACCAGCAAATCACCAGAAGCCTCCCACACCACAATTCTCTTTTGCTTTTTCTCCTACTACTCTGGCTATCACTCAGCTCTCCTCCCTTCATCCATTACCCATATGTTGTTCCCCTGGGGTTTGTATCAGGTTTTCTTCAAAATAGACAGTACAATTCTTCTTTGAATGAGCTAATCAATTCCTGTGGTGTTCTTATATGATAGATTTCCAAAGCTGATCTTCCTGAACTTCAGATATGACGTGCTAGTGCCTATCCAAACTACTCAACTGGAGAGCAGCATTCTCTGTAGTAATTCTGAATTGACCAATGATAGAGATGTGGGGTTCCATTTAGTTCTTGCCATTGTGAATGGAAGGCAAGTTTCAATTGAAATTAACAGAGATGGACAGCTTAATCCAGAAACCTGAGAGTCAGATGATTCTACAAGTACTAGAGTTTATTTGTCCTCAATATCTTCCAAATGCATCTTTTTCTCTGAAAATTATATTGCCCCAGTTTTATTCAATTTGATTACATTCAGACTACTCCAATAATATTCTTGCAAGTCTCCTTACCTTCTACATTGTTCCCTTTAGTTATCCCTCCCCCAAACAACCACCAAAATGCTCCCTCCAAAATGTATATCTCATTATTTCTCTGCACCTTAAATAATTTTAGTCCCCTGATGCTACCTGTAAAGACAGTGTGCCTCTGGTGTCTTGTTGGTACTTGAGATTTTTTTTAAGTTATATGGAAAAATGTTTAAGTGCTTTTCAGTTTTGTTTTGGTTGAGTTCTACTGTATTTGCATATTATTGCAGGTTTTTTTCCCTTGCATTGTTCTTCTTTGAATGGTTTTAATTTCTGTGTGTGCGTGTTTGATAATAAAGTTATTTTTAAATAAAAAAAGACAGTGTGCCTGCTCCTTAGTATTACCACATAGTGGGTTATATGAGGATTCTTTCCAAGTTCTTGGTGTCCTAAATAAAGAACTGGACAAGATGTACAGAAAAGGCAGCAAAAATATAGATTTATTGAAGGTGGAAAAGAGATATGCTCTACAAGATGAGAGCCGGCTGGTGAACAGATTCACACAGGCCCTGAGAAGGAAAAAGGGTCTTTTATACCCAAAATTCCTGGATTGGTCTCCTCTCATGCAAATAAGGCAGTGGGACAGTTGTTCTATCAAAAACTCACTTGGTGTTGGGCCAGATTTAAACTGTTCTACTGAAAGATTCACTTGGCTTCCTGCCAGAAGTAAATGAAGGATTCAAAATAACACTTTTCTGATTGGTCAGCCATAAGACTGATGCATATTCTCTGGGTTTTTATGACCTTTGACACATTCCACCCAGTTAGTTGTCCAGTTTGCCTCAGCTCTAATCTCCTACCTCATTTGCATAGCATACATTATGACATTCATGCTTTCCCCTTTAGTCTTATTTCTTCTTGATCTCCTCCTCTTTTAAAGTTATTTCTAAATACAGAGACTAGGCGTTAACTTCACTGACCTTCCTTAGTTTCGTGTATCATCACATTCTCACTATTAGTCTGTGCTTTGTGCATGCCCCTCCCACCATGTGGCATCAGTCCAAACACAAACTTTTTTCTATAGTTTTGCCATCTGCCCTGCATTTTTTTCCTTTTGGAAACTATCTTTCCCTCAATTTGTATGATTTTTGTTAGCATCACTGAAAGTAATACAAACAAACATATGTATTATAAACTTATGAAATTTAGAGGATAGAGAAATAAGATAAAGGATACCCCAAGAAACAATTAGACATATATCCAAAATGTAGGCCTTTCTAATAGAACAACTGACCAATTTATTCAAGAAGTCAATGACATGGGCCAGGGATTTAGCTCAGTGGTGCCACTGCCTGCCTCACAAGTGCAAGGTCCTGAGTTCTATCCCTGGTACCAAAAAGAGAAAAAATAAAGACACAAACAGTAGAAGGACTGTCTGTATTAAAGGAGATGTAAGAAACATAATGACCAAATGCAATGTGAAGATCTTGCTCATATCTTAGACATTAACAGATCAACTATAGAAAAACGGGGGGGAAATTAAAGAAATGTTCATATGGACTGTATATTAAGTTTTATTAAGGAATTACCTTTAATCTTGTTTGGCATACTATGGAATCTTGGATATAAATTTTAAAAATGCCCCCCCTTCCTTTAAAAAAGATGCTTTCTAAAATATATAACAGAAAAATGTTGGAACAGCTGGGACTTGCTTTAAAATAGTTCTGCAAAGAAAAAAATAGAGATGAGACATGAAAAATATTAGTAACTGTTAAATGTAGTTCATTGATACATTTATATATTTCATACAAAATTCTTTTTATTTTTACATACACTAGACATTTTTATAGCAAAAATGTTTTTTCTAAATACTAACAGATTTTTTTTCTAGAAATTTAACAACCTGATTCTAAAATTTATGTAGCAAAAGGAAGGCCTAAGAATAGCAAAAGACCCTAAAGAAAAGTACAGTGGAAGAAATTGCCCCTATCAAATGTCAATATTTATTATAAAGTTATTTTCATTAAGACACTGAATAGAGCAAATAATGTTCCAAAAACCAAACCTGTGCAGGTATGGAATTTTTGTAAATGGCCGACAATTCTACAGTAACTGGAAGAACAGACTTAGTAACAAATGAGTCTGAGACAACTTGTTATCCATGTGGAAAAACATAAAAGAAAAATTGAGTCTCTACTTTATGTCATATATAAAAGTCAAATTCTAATTGATTAAGAACATATATATATGATAATAAAACTTTAAAAATTTTTAGAGAAAACCACTGGAGACTGTCATGACCTTGAAGGATTTCTAGATGGCTGCCTTCTTGCTAATAGCAAAGAGAGACAGGGAGAACTAGTATTCTGCTATATCTTATAAGAACCCTAATCACTAACCTTGTCATGGGGGCCACAGCATCATGACTTTAACTAATTTTAATTATATATCAAAGGCTCCATCTCCAAATATCAACACATTGGCAGTTAGAGGTTCAACATATGAGTGAGGGGTAGGGATGGGGGACACACACAAGCATTCAACCCATAATAGACACATAAGCAAAGTGAAAAGTCAAACCAGAAACTGTTAAGGATAATTGTAACACAAATAATCCAACATAGATTTAGTATCCAGAGTACATCACGAACATCTCTAAATCAATAAGAAAAAGTTAAATAACTCAGTAGAAAATGTATATAAGAAATAATCATTCTCTGAAAAAGTTATTAATTCAAAATATTAAAACGCCACTTGTCCCATTAATAACAAAGAAATGTAAAATAACTAAGACTACAATGAGGCATAAGACATACCTACTAAATCAGCAAAAATTAGGAAATATAACAATAATAAATATTAACAAAAATGCTACTTGTGAGATTATAGTTTGACACAATTTTGTTTGTTTTGTTTTGTTTTGTTTTTGTTACTGGGGATCGAACTTGGGACCTTGAGCTTGTGAGGCAGGCACTGGAACCACTGAGCTAAATCCCTGGCCTCTTGACACAATTATTTCAAAACATAATTGGGCATTATATTGTAAAGTTGAACACACATTCCTACAATCCAGCAAATTAACTACCAGGTATATATTCAGGAGAAACCAGGAAATTTGTGCAAGGATATTCAAAGGAGTATTGTTTGTAATAATAAAAATAATGAATATAGCCAGAATGTACAGTAACAGAAAACTGAGTAAATCATATATTGACATAATGGATTTAAAATTAAATAAACCAAAGATATAGGCAATAATAAGAATAAAATGTTAAAAATATAACCTGAGCGGGGAAAGGATAGGTCATAGGAAGCTACATAGAGTATGATATTCTATGAAGTTCAAAAATAAAGCTGAATGATATATTGTCTACGGATAGATGCATATGTGGCACTTTTACTAGTACAAACATAAGTAAAGATAAACATAAGCTTCAGGATAGTTTATTCAAATGAGATAGATAAGGGGAACCCCAGAAAAAGAAAAAAAAATCCTAGAAGAACATAGCTTCAACAACACTGGTAACCTTCTATTAAGTTTAGTGTTTATTCAATGATTATGCATCATATCTTAAATATATATTGCATGAATTCCTTTTGCAAACTAATATTACATTATAAAAATTAAAGGAAAGCTTCTAAATTCTAAAATCAATTTTACGATGTCATTCCTTGCATTTAAAGCACCAATACTTATGGAGTTTATTTTGATGTATTACAGATACATGATTCTCCATATTACTTTCCTATTGCTGCATAACAAATCAAAACAAACTTTATAGCCTAAAACAACAACCATTTCTTAGCTCATAACTCTGAAGGTCAGAAGTCCAACCATGATATGACTGAGTTCTCTGCTAAGGATCTCAGAGCTAAAATGAAAGTGTTGGCCTTCTCTCTGGAGGTTCTAGGGAAGAATCTGCTTCTAAACTTATTGAGGCTGTTGATGGAATTCAGGCTTTTGTGGTAGAATTAAGGTCCACATTTGCTGGCTGGCTGTCAGTTTAGGGCCACTCTTACCAACTGGAAGCTTTCCATCTTCAAAGACAACAAAGAATCTTCCTCACATGGCATTCTGCTCACACCTCAAATCTCCTTCCACATTTTTTTACAAAATGGGGTACTACTCAGCCGTAAAAAATAAGAAATTAGAGATATTTATAGCTAAATGGATGCATATTGAGGCGATACTCTTAAGTGAAATAAATAGGACACATATGTGTAAATACTGAATAGTTTAGTGTGAGAAACCAAAAGTGTAAATAAGGACTAAAAGGTATAATAGATAATGTGAAATAGGAAGACAAGGGGCAAAGGAGAAGGGGAAGAGGAAGGGGTAGGGGAAAGGAAAGAAGGGAGTTGAATTAATATGAAAAAATGAAAAAATGGAAACAAAGCCTTTGTAAATAGGGAGGGATGGAGGGGTTGGAGGGAGGTCAGGGGAAGGGGAAAAATAAGAACCAGGAGAAATTATGTACAAGTGCAAATTTCCAATGATGAATGTCATTATATTGTGTACCTAAAATGTACCAATAAAATTAATTTTTAAAAAAATCTCCTTCCACAAAGAACTTAGGTTCTTTTTAGGCTCATTTGATTAGGTCAGACCTACCTAGGTAATACTATTTCTAAAGCCAACTGATTTGGGACTTACATCTGCAAAATTCCTTCCCAGTGGCACCTAAATAATGTTTTACTGAATACCTGGAAGAATGCACGTCCTCACCAGAAACCACAAATCTTGGGAGTCATCTTATAACTCTGACTTCCACAGTTACTGCATCAGTCACTTTCCTATTGCTGGGACAAAATACCAGACACCTTCAATTTAAAGGAGGGGAGGTTTATTTTGGATCACAGTTTCAGTGGGTTCAATCCATAGTCAGCCGGCTCCAAGGCAGAAATAGCATGATAAAAGGGCCTGACAGAGGAAAGCTGTTCACACCATGGTAGTCAAGCAGAGAGAGAAGGGAGAAGGTGAGGACAAGATCATACCCTTTCAGATTACATTCCCACTGACCTGCCTCTTTCTACCACGCCCCACTCTGAGCACATGATATTTTGAAGGGATATTCTAGGACTAAGCCATAACACTAACCTAATTATGAAGGTCAACTTATTTCATAATTCCTCCCAATGCCATATTCTTATGCCACTGTTATCATCTGTACGTATTTATATGTATTAAGACTCAGTTTCTAGGCCACCTATACTTTGTATTGATCACTGTATCTATTCTTATAGAATTTCTGTGCAATGAATTTACTTTAATATTTGTGGTATATTTCAATACCTGACATGACAAGTTTGCTTGTTCTTTTCCATATTTTTGGCTGCCTTGATATTTAATATTCTCTCTAAATTTAAAAAATAATAAAATAATAATCCCTTCAAAAATTTTATTGCAATTACATATTCCAGATTTCAGTCATTAATCATCACAAAACTCGAAATTGATGGGCAATGAATTTGGGGACAATTGACATTTTTATTAGTCTGAACTTTTTCTGTTGCTGGTAAAAGAAATCAAGAGGAAACTAGCTGTTAATATTTGTAAATCATATTAAATATTATCTAGCATGTGGTTCAAATACTTGTTTAATTAATAAATAAACTATTATTTTGGTCTCAATCTAAATATTTTCTCATTAGGGAAGCATTTCCTGACATCCTAAACTGTTGTAGTCCTCCTATCACTTCCTTCCCCATCATCTCTTTTTATTTTCATCACAGTTCTTATCTCTACCTATCATTTTTCCATTCGTTAATTTGTTTTAGTCTGGCACTACTCATTATAATGTAAGCTCTAGGAGCAAAAGAAAGCTTGTCTTGTAGGTCTTAGATACTCAATAAATGCTGCAAGGAAAACATACAAAAAACACTTGAGCATTTATTGGAAGCATATTGTAGTTAAAATAATGAGAATAAAGATAAAATAAGGAGTTAGATATTCTAGAGAGCTCAGTGAATGGACTCAAGGATCTCATACCTTCAGATTATGGTGTCCTCATGTATTATCACTTTTTGGGTTTTGTCTTCTGCAAACACAGATTAGTGTTCCCCAAATGGTAGAAAATATAACTTCCAGGAGTCCCAGATTCGCATGCTTTCAGCTTCAAGATGTGAAATCTAGTGAAATGTTTCTCCAAGTTTCAACTTTAAAAATCCTGAGTGAGCTTCTAAATGTTTCAATTAGGTTTGAGAATGCAAACTATCCTTTTGGCCATCTACTCTAGCAAGGAGAATAAAGTACTATATTTGGTCCGTGACTGGTTATGCCTAACAAATTTGGGCCAGGGATTTAGCTCAGTGGTTCTGGTGCCTGCCTTGCAAGCACAAGGTCCTGAGTTCGATCCCCGATACCAAAAAAAAAAACAAGAACAATTTTGTATCTACTGTAGTCATCCCATCCATAAACAGGGTACTATTCTAGGTCTTCCTTTAACTATGTCTCAACAAAGTTTATTCATTTTCTAGATATTACACTTTCTTGTTAACATTATTCTTAGATTTACTTTTTATTGCTAACATGAGTTGCATTTTTCTTTTACTCAGTGCTGGTAAATAAGGAAAATATATTAAATAATTTTGTATATTTTTATTGGTTATTGTAACAATTATTACTGGTTTGTCAAATTCACTGGATTAAGAAATACCTACTAAGTTAGTAAAACACCTCACCCGGGTGTGTCTGTGTAGATCATGGAGATGTGACCTTGGGTACTATACTGGTCCCTAGCCCTTCCTCTCCAGCACTCTTCCCCTGCTCTGCTTCCCAGCCACCATGAACTATGCGGCTTTGTCCCACCACACTTTCTGCCATGATGTCCCAGCTTTGGAGCCAGCCAATTATGAGCTGAAACTGTGAGCAAATTAAAACTCTTCTTTAAGTTGTGGATGTCAGATATTGTGTCAAGTGAAAAGAAAGCTGACTAATACAGTTATTTTTCTGATTTTCATTTAGAATGACATACATTCTCTCACTTTCAAAATTACAAAAGAATGAATATGCACTTACTACAGTACTTTTGTAAGACCTCTTGCTCATATATTTATTCTACCCATGTACACTTTTCTATATGCAAATAAATTAAACTGAATTTTGAAAACTAGCACTGAAGAACCTATAATTTTAAATCAGTGACCATCTCCCCTAAAGTTGTCACCTTGACCATCAGAGTGAACACTTACAGGACATATGCTCCATTCTCCTCCTTTTCTCTAAAGAATTCTCTCAAACTCATATCACTTCCTCAAAGTATTAGGCCTTTGTACCATGTCACCTATGTTGCCCAACCACAGTTAATCAGACCAGAGTTGGCACTGGGACAAAGGAAACCACTGAGTTTTCTCTATTGGGAATTTGTCCTTGAGAACCTAAGACAGGAAGCACGTACACATCAGCTGTCTGAAGATGCTCAGCTTGTATACTTAAGGTTGAGACTCCATTTTTGGTTATCCATCCCCATGCCATGTGGATAGAACAGCAGAAAAACTAAATAGGGAAGGGAAATGTATCTACTCCGTTCTGTTCTTTGCTGTGTATCAAGTCCTATCAGAGCACTAGTATAAACAGATAGTCAACAATGTTGAATAAATTAGTATCATTTTATCTCCAGACTTTGCTTTATACCCGCCAAAAATATTCCATTTTTATAAACTTGTCCTTGCCAACATTCTTACCACATGCACCTTGGCACTGTTAGTTTGGTCTGTTTATTCACTGAATAAAGACACCATCCCAAGGAGGAGAAGGACTGACATTCAACTCATTCTCTGCTGTACAGCTCTGAATCTTGGCACATGTCCATCCAGAAAAGTGTGTCTTTCCTAATTCTCACACACTCTATACAGATTAGCCAAGACCCTTTCCTGATTGGATTTACTTCTGTTCTTGAGTCTACACTATGCTTCACAGCCTATTATAGGTTGATAGTGTTTCCTTTAAAAAGACATGTTGAAGTCCTAACCCTAGCACCTCAGAGTATGGACTTATTTGGAAATAGAATCACTGCAGATGTAATTAGTTAAATGAAAATGTTCTTATAAAGAACATCATACGAGACAGAGACACACAGGGAGAATGTCATGTGATAATAAAGGCAGAGATTCATTGGAGCTATGTAACTACACACCAGAGATTGACGGCAAAGCATCAGAAGCTAGGAAGAGGCAAGGAGGGATTCTCCTACAGGTTTCCAAATACAAATGGCCTTGCCAATGACTTGCTTTCTGATTTACAGCTTCCAGACTGTGGGATGACATATTTGTCTTTTTTTTTTTTGAGCACCCAATTTATGGTACTTTGTTAGGAAAAGGGAAGCCCTAGAAAATTAACACAATGCCTAATATTGTCTTGCTTTTCAGGTATGGCTGATAAAGCAGAGAGAGACAGACAGAAAGAAAAAATACCCTGCCCATTATTGATGTAGCAATTTCCTTTTCTCTTACATCATCATTTTTTCTCTCTAGTTGAAGAGAAGTATGCTATTGCAAGGCACAACATCAGTGAACTGAAGGGTCCTCTCTATGTAACCAATAATAACTGACTAGCACATAAAGCAAGAATGAGCTTGCACAAAAATCATATTGTGGAATCATTTTCTAAGCTTAGAAATTTGACTTTACGCAAGATCTCCTTGCTACCTTACTGCACAGAGGGACTCTTCCCTAAAAAAATCCAGAGACTAGATACTAAAAGCTACCACAAATATGTTCTGCCATTCAATGTATAAGGAGCCTATTTCTGAGATCCCAGCTCTCAGGAATAGAGGCTTCCTAAACCTGAAATATTCTGACAACGAAAACTTTCTTTACCTATATATAAGCTCTTTCCACCTCTCTAAATAGACATTCTGGGGGGAAATGGCCAGGGGAAGTGCAAAGACATTAATGGTAAAATAGTGAATAAGGTGTATTCTGGCCAAAATGTGAATACAGATTTCATTGACCCTCCAACAATAGTCTCCCACCAACAGACAAAGGAAAGTATTTCAACAATGTAAATAAGATGGTGAAGCCAAACCATACATTTCAGAGTAAAACTGCCACTATTGCAATATAAGCCTGCATTCCATTAACATTACTGAGAGTATTGAATTACCAAACTTATCATTTTATAATAAGGAAAAAAATCAAGGTTGTTAGAGCAGCCATTACATTGGCCTCATTGTATGAGTGGAATCCATGATTCTGGTCCGAATGCGTTATTTTTCATTTTTTGCCAAAGAATTTAATCAAAGCAGTTATTTCTAAATAAAATTTACTAGCTAATAATGATTGTTTTTAAACTTTTTAGAAAAGAAAATCATTGTGCAAGTACTTTATAATTCCAGAATGTTTGCAAATTTGGGTTTAAATTGAAGCCAGTAGATGTGATCCAACAAACACAGGAAAAAGTCACCTTTGTGGCTAAATTTCTCCAACTGTTTTAGGTCAGTGTGGTTTTTTTTCTTTTAAAGTGAGGTTGTTCATACAAAGTTATTTTTTTAAAGCTTGACAATATGAATATTTTTTCTGTTAAACGTTCTGAAACAGCAATATTGTACTATGAAATCCTAAAAGTTTCAAGCAAATTATACTTGATAATATATCCTTCATAGTATTTTTTTGAAAGAAATAATTTGAAGTTAGTTTTCTATACACATTAATTTGAAAATTGAATATACTCCTTAAACATCTCTACTTAATAGGAGCATAAATACAGGGTAGGTAAGATACACTTTCATATATGACTCTGAACTGTCTCAAATATTTGGGAGAAAAAAAGATGAGTACATCTAAAATTTCCAACCCCTTACAAGTGTTTCTTTTGTTTCCATTAAGAGAAGCTAGAAAACTAGTTTCTTTTTATTCATTTGTTCATTAATTTGCTTATGCATTCAAATATTTATTGAGTGCTTGCTTTATTTGAAGCACCATGAGAGGCTATTGTCTTATTATTCTATATACATGGTTCCTTTCCTTAAATAAATATGATCTGTAACAAAAGCATGGTATTTGGCTAGAAAAACAAAAAAGCAGTGTTCCTCTCTAAAGAAATTTATCAAATAATCTAGGTAAAACTATAGCACAGCCACTGGCACCCATGGTAGAGTGTATGATTGGTTCACAATTCTTCCTTTCCTTCCTTTAATCATTGTCAGGGTTTATCATGGACAGAATATACATTGTGCCTCAATGACTTTGGAATTGTCTGTTGACTTAACTGAACCAATGGAATATGAACCAGTGTGATTAAAGAGATGTTTCAAAAGATTTATGCCATTTTGCTGGCCCGTGTGCAATTCTGCCATCTTCATGATGAAAGCCCCAAGTAGCCAGAGATCGCAGAGTGAGACCTGTGGGGCACACATACACCTGACGTGTAATCTGGAGCCAAGTCAACCTAAACCTGGGGTCCATCAGGTTGACAGAAAGACAGAAAGATGAATATTTACAGAGAAATGGAGAGAGATTTGCTGTTGTCATTAGCCAGTGAGGACTGGAAGATAAATCTTATACAGCAGAACTGCAGCAATAGCTGAGTAATATGCCCCAGAGCAAAGCCCTCCACATTCTGGCTCACCAGCTCACTTAAAAGTACAGATTGCTAATTTAAAAATCTTAGTGCTATACTTTGGATTGTGAATTTGCCCCAAAAGTCCATGTGCTAAAGGTTTGATTTCCAGGGTGGTGCTATGCTATTGGGAGGTAGTAGAACATTTAAGAGGAGAAACTGAGTGGGAGGCTTTTCAGTCACTGGGGGGCATGTCCTTAAAGGGGATCATGGGACCTGGCCCCTACTCACTCTTTTGCTTCCTAGCAATGAGGTGGATCCTGCCACACACTCCATCATATGTTCTGTGACAGGGCCAAAACAATGAGACCAACCAATCATGGACTGAAACCCCCCAAACTATGAGCCAAAATAAACCCTTTTGTTTTTATAAGTTGATTATCTCAGGTATCTGTTCCAACAACAGAAACCTGACTAATACATCCTATCTGTGAAACAGTGTTTCCAACCAGTTTTTATAATTTTTCATCATTAAACATAAAGGTACAACTAAAGAACACTAGTCATTTCAGGACACTGTAAACATGAAAATAGGGGATAAGATAAATAGAAAATAACAAGATCCCAGAAGAAACAATTCAGGAAGGAGAAGTTAACTTCAAAAAAAAATATGAGGCTGGGAATACAGCTCAGTGGTAGAGGACTTGCCTAGTTTGTGTGAAGCCCTGAGTTTGATCCCTGGCACCTTAAAAAAATTAAAATAAAAAAATTATTGACTATCATCAGACATATTTAAAAGGAAAATGTAACATAACGCAAAAATGAGATGCTATAAAAAAGGACCAGTCATTGTATTACAACATACATATGGATATTAAAAATATGTTTTTAGAAGTAAAAAAGAAATCAGAATAGTTTGAAAAAAAGGAAGAAAAATTTACACAATTTTAAAAAAGACAACTATGAAAAGTATGAGTGAAAAATAAGAAACAGAATGAATCCTGACTTATAATAGTACAAAAATATGGAGGAAAGGGTAATGTCTATTCAGTGAAATAGTCATAGGCATAGAAAGCTTTTGTTGATTATCAACTTTTGGGATAAACCTATAGATAAAGCATAGAAGATTTCAACATAGTTACAAAATGGATGACAAATATCAAACTTAACATGAAAGTACAGGGGATAAAAAGTGGAAATTGAGAGGATAAAACAGAACAAATGGAACGGTAAGAGTGATTAAAAAAAAAGCACCTTCATCTTGATAAATGGAGAATCAAAAAAGTCATTAGTGAAAAAGTTATGAAAGTATATTATGTCTTTTTTACATTGCAATTGCTGTATTAGTTTGCTAGAGCTGCTGTAACAACTACCACAGACTTCATGGTTTAAATAATATAAACCTATTTTCTCAAAGTTCTGGGGGCTAGAATTCCAAGATCAAGGTGTTGGTAGATTTGGTTTTACTCTAGGGCCCCCTCTCCCTGACTTGCAGATGGTTGTTCTTTTGCTGTGTCCTTACATGTTTTTTTCTCTGTGAACTCACATTCTCATTCTTTGTGTGTCCAAATTTCTTTTCTTTATAAGACACCAGTCATATTAGATTAGGGCCCATTCTAATAACCACATTTTAATTTAAGCATTTATTTAAGGAACTTACCTCTAAATACAGTCACATTCTGAAGTACTGAGGCTTAGAGCTTCGACATATGAATTTCAGGGTGGGAGGATACATTTCATCCCATAGCAATCACCTTTTCTTTTTCTTAGGGATACTGAGGATTTAGCCTAGGATCTTCTCACTAAGCTACATCCCATCCTTTTTTATTTTTGAGACAGGGTCTCACTAAGTGGCTAAATTGCCTCAAAATTGTGATCCTCCTGCCTCAGCTTCTAATAGAGCTGGGATTATAGGCATGCATCACCATACATGTCACAGATGTATTTTTTTGCACAAATAAATGTCTTTAAACATATAGAAATAGTAATGTAGCTATATTGAAAGGGACTAGGAAGGAAAAGTAGATAATTTGATAATATCTAAAACTGAAGACAATAAATAGTGGTAAATACATGTTATTTAGAGATATGGAGCCAACTGGAGACTGCCATATGCAACTGTACAAGTTATTCAGAGTATAATCAAATATGGCAGTCCTGGCTGACTGCAAGAATAGTTATTAATATAAACAGTTTAAAAAGTTAAAAGTAGTTTGCTCTGGGGAACAGGACTAGATTCGAGGAAGAGATCAACTATTGTTTTTTCATTTTAAACCACCATGCACTACTATATCCTTAAATTGTATGTATTACTTTGATTTAAAATATTTTAAATTTAAATTTAATAAAGTAAATTAAAAATATTTCAGTTCTCCTTTGCCTTCTTCCTATCCTTGCCCTATTTCCAAACCCTATTACCATTAGGCTGGAGAATAGCAGAGACTTCTAAATGTTTTTATTCTCCACCCACTCATCCTACATCATATCTAGAGAATTTTGTCTCAACTAAAAATATGGTCACGTCACTCTGCTGTTTAAAATATTTCAATGATCCTATCATCTCTTAAAACTTGTCCCTAAAGCTAGGAAATACCATGTGTGGTCTGTCCCTTGCCAGTTGTCTGTGCCAGTCAGCTTCGCATGAGTGTAACAAAGTACTTAAAATAATAAATTTAATAAGACAAAAGTTTATTTTTGGCTCATCGTTTCAAAAGTTTTAGTTCATGGTCACTTGACCCTGCTGCACGGTACATCATGTCAAGAGAATGTGGCAGAGGAGTCCTGTTTTCTTCATAGCAGTGGAGAATCAGAGAGAGAGTAAAAGGGCTTGGGGTCTCAAAATCTCCTCCAAGGGTGTGTCCTTAGTTATCTAACTTCCTCTCACTAGGCCCTACCTCTTAAAGGTTATACCACATCCCAGTAAAAACACAGGCTGGGGACCAAGTCTTTAACACATGGGACTTTGGCGGAGATATCCAAACTATAGCATTTGCCATCACTCTATCGGTCTCATTTAATGCCTCCCAAAACTGAAGTTTTCCACATTCATTATGATGCATCTGCCTTTAGTCTAATATTAACTAGCTGAAATTCTATGTCCTCACTTAAACTTCAACATTCTCTCCCCTCTACCTATTTGTCTTCATTCCATTGACTCCTTCTTCTCATCCTTTAGTTTAAAGTCAATGGTTTCAGATGAGCTTGCTAAAGATTTGGTTTTTCTCTCTCATTTGGTGAGCTCTGCTCCTTGGTGTTGATTTGGCTCTCAAACTCCATATAATCACAAGATAGTTGCTGCACATTTAATGGAAAAGAGCAACAGTCTCTTCCCAAGTCTCATGTGTTTCATGATTTTGAGTAGCTACTGTGCATATCTTCCAGCCAATCAGGAAATGCAATTTTCTCATTGGAAAGTCCTAATGCAACTGAAAATCTGTAGTCAGGGATGGAGTCAATTCCATAGGAAGCAGATAAAGTGAAACTAGGAGAAGGAATGGTCATCAGAGAAAAGTCAGAGAAACTCAGAGATACTAAAAGAATGGTGTATAAATGCTTTGCAAAAAACACTATGGACATAGACCATGATCACCAATTCTGTATCTTTTCACTAAAGACCCAATACCTAGTGTAGCACTTGACCAATATTATGTGAAAAAAATGTTTGCTGAATTTTTTGTGTGAGGTGTTGTTTTTCCATCTAAAAGATATATTCTACAATAGAGTATACATCTTAAATATTGACATTTTAAAATTAAATCACCCAATTGATACAAATGCAAGTTGTTTAAGTTATATCTATGAAAACAAACAGGACTTTAAAGCTGTATATAAATTCTCATCATACGAAATTTGCAAAATAGAAATCTTTCACATTTTAATATATATGCAGTTTTGCTTGAACTGAGAAAATGATGAAAAATCCATGCCAAAGTATTTGACATTTTGGAGCGCTTTTTATTTTAGGATTTTTTTTGTCTTTCTTAACTTAAGGAGTGCTTGAAAACTAATTCTCTAAATCAAAATGCTGCTTCAGCAATAAGTCTTACATAATACTCAAAGTGCCAAAATAAACTCTTGGATCTTGGGATTCATGATAGAAAAAGCCTGTTTTTTAAAAGTGTAAAAAAGAGTACATCTGAGGATTTATTCTCAAATGTGAATGTGTGCAAACCAGGCCTCTTTCAGGAATTAAGGTGTGCTCACAGGTATTCTATCTGAGATTCCCCCCAACAGCATGATGCAACTAGTTCATTAGCCACATATGGGTAACTTGATTCTTATTGCTCTCCCTATTCTTTGTAGACTCTATCTGGGCAGCTATTTAATGCTACCAAGCCAAATTCTTTCTTCACTTATTCCTGCCAAGTAGTACCATAATTGTCATCAAGATGTGATCATCTGTTTCATATTGCTGTAACTCACACTGAATGAAAGCACCAGTGTGAGTTGCCATTTTATTTCATCTCTTATTCTTGAAAAGTAGAAAACATGTTAATGCTTCTTCTTATTCCCTTTTTAAAATTGTAAGACTCTGAATGCATTAGCTTTGTGCTATTTGACTGGAGAAAGAAAGATGAGAGAATGAAAAGGGATGAGAGATGAAATTAGTTGAAACAGGGAGAAAAGAAAACTACTTGGTAGTATATTATAGCTTATACATTCCAGAACTTCTCTGGCCAATAGGGTAGTCTCTATCCACTATGACTATAAAATGTGCCTAATCTGAATTGGAATGTGCTGCAAGTGTAAAACACACATAGAATTTTAAGGACTACAGAAAAAAGTACAAAATCATTCATGAATAAGTTTTATATGGCTATATGTTGAAATGATAGTGTTTTAGATATATGGAATTAAGTAATATTAAAATCCATTGCGCTTTTACTTTTCAAAAGTAGCTACTAGAAAATTTACAGTCCTATTTGAGTCTTACATTATAATTCCACTGAACAGTACTGACATACAATTTCCAATGCCAAGAAGTTAGAGTGCTCAGGGATGAAATATAAGGACACAGGAAGTCATGTTTAACAAGTATTCTAGATGCAATTTTCTATTTTGAAAGGTTTATCTGGAGGACACTTTGCAGAATTGACTGATGGCTTGACACATTTCACAATTCTAGGTTGAAGATCCTTTTCAGTTATAATTTTGAAGATACTGCTCCACTGTTACCAGTTGAGGACCCCTAGTGCTCTCTTTATTCCCCATCCATTGACAATGTCTGTTTCTCTCTAGAAGTCTTTCTAGTAAGTAAGGGTAATGTAGGTGTTTTTCTTTTTCAGTGAAATTACTCTTTATTTTTGCCTGTCTATGGACCTATATTCCCCCTTTCTGGTAACAGGGCACTGATGTTTCCCTTCGTTTTGAGTTAGTGCAGTTTGGATGAAGCTGACCCATGATTCTAGAGTTGAACATGTGACCCAGTCCTAACCAATCAGAATATTCCACTTCCTTGGACCATAATAATTGGCTCAATAATCTGAATCAGCTCTGAGATCTTGAGTAATTATTTAAAAAGAGGTGTTACTAGTCTGGGGGCTAAGTTTACAACTACTTCTAAACACCTTTGTGAGTACGTGGGGAGATTTGACCTGAGAAGGAAAACAACCAAAAAGAAAATTACTATCTGGACTTTTTCAAAATTGTAACAAATTTGCTTCTTTGATCACACAAATTTTAATTTAATTTCTCTCCTTCAGAACTTAGAATTCTGATTAATATAAAGGAATTAGCATATGATTAAGTAAACAATTTACATTTGTACAATTTAATAAACATTCTTAGAGTTTGTATATGGTCAAGTGACTTCATGGGTGATGATGGAGGAAGGCACAAAGTTTATTATAATTATCATTCATTCATGCATTCATTCCTCCATCTATTTAGCAAGCATTCATTGAGATCCTTCTCTGCCAGTTATCACTATAGGCAGAAAAAATGTAAAAATTAGAAGTCACAGACATTTAAGGGTCTTTCTATTTTCTAAATTACTTTTATACCTATTGCTAATAATCCTTGCTCCCTCTGGTAGCCTTGGAATTTTCAATTCCCCATAGGTCAAACCTGTTACATAATTTCTGCTTCTTTGTTGGATGCCTCCATCATCCTACTTGCATTTGCAAAGACTTGTTGCTTTCTGAGTCTGCTGTCAGCTTTTATCTGTGCCTGCCCTGTCTTCAATTTAGGAAAAGTCTTTGACCTTTCTTTTGTGTTGGATTCCCATTTCCTAGATCACTTGCCCCCTTTGTTACAAGGAAACATTATCTTCCAGTAGTATCTTGAAAAGGGATACATAGGAGGTCAGCATTTTGAAGTTTTGCAAGCCTGAAAATCCATTCAGTTTGCATAACTGAGTGATAGTTTGACACATTTCAGAGTTCTAGGTTGGAGATCATTTTCAGTTATGATTTTGAAAACATTATTCCATTGTTATCTGTTTAGAAATCACAATGCTCTTTTGATTATCCATTGCCATCATCTATTTCTCATTCTTGGGAAGTTTCTTGAACCTTCTAAGTATTTCTAGGGTCCTCAAATGTCATTATTATATGTCTTAGAATGAAACGACCTAATTTGGAACCTTATTTCTCTCAGTTTGGGAACTTTTCTTTCATTATTTCTTTGAAAATACCCTATCCTGTCTGTTTAATCTCTCTCTGAAACTCATGTCAGTCAAATGTTGGACCTCCTGGATTGATCTTGAAATTTTCTTACTTCCTATGACCTGTTTCCATAAGTTTTTAGGTACTCCTTCAAAGAAATCTCATCTTCATTTCTCAATATTTTTTCTAAATTTTGTTTTAATTTCATCTGACATTTTTAATTTCTAAGAGCTCTTAGTTTCTATTTGTTCTCTCTATAACATCTTGTTCAAAGTAAGTCTTGTTTTAGTGATATAATCTCTTCTCTTCTTTGCAGATATTAATTATAATTAATTGGAAGTTTTCTATTCCCTACAATGTCTCTCTTTTTCCACGAATCCCTTTCATCTGCTTGTTTTGTTCTTTCTGTCTTTCAAGCTGGATGTTTTCCACAAATATCAATGCATATTTACAAGAGAAGCCCTTAAATGTTTACGGGAAGCTTGGTGTGAGTGAGTTTCGATGACTAGTGGGCTTTAGTAAGTGTAATCAGGCAGAAGGCCAGCTTTTCATCAGAGGGACATTCAAATGTCAGTATCTGTATGTTTTTCCTCTGAGACTTTCGAGTTTTTCTTCAGAAGTATCTTCCAGTGTCCTGCGGAAAAGTTATGGGGATTTCTGGAATAAGATGGGGTAAATTCAGCCCACTTTCACTTAACAATCTGTGTTCTGTCTATATTAGACCCAACCTATATTATGTTGAATGTCCTCAAATTCCTAAACTTCTGTCCAATTTTCCCATAGAATACATTTCTTGCCAGGGCTGGGATAAAAATGTCTAGCTGCATATAATGCAGATGAAGACTGGAAGAGGAGGTGGTTCTCTGCAGCTCCTTATACAATACTTTAACCAATCTTTAGGATTTCAGCTCTTCTTCTCTTATCTTCTGTTTTGCAATTGCTCTGTTTCCTGGGAACAATGGAGAGACAGAGATTGGGGAAGGCCAGTGATATTTAAAATAGTTACAAGGTTTTATATTTATATTTCTTTCACATGTATGTTTTATTGATATATGTTTGCAATACATAATGTTTACAATCATCTTGGGGAATTGGTACATGTACGTATCACATCTTAATCATTTTTATTGTCCCTTCCCCTCTCCCTGTCCTTTTCTCTCCTCTCAGATCCCTTTTCTATCTCCACAAAGTCTACCTCCTTCAAAAGGTTAAATATCACATGGTTTCTCTTATATAAGAAACCCAAAATACACATATTTTTTTGCCTTCAAATTTCATGTTTTGAGCTTAGTAACTAGTGTATAAGAAAAATCAGGTGCTCTTTGTCCACTGATTTGAAAACCTGTGATAGGATAATATTAGGTTGTTCTTTACCTTCCACTGTTGTCCAAGTAATTATTAATCATAATTTAATCTTATTATTATAACATTAATCTTCAAGTATTATATAATTTTGACTAAGTTAAGAGGAACTAAGGTACTAAAGCTTTGCCAACATCTATCATTATTTTATATCTGTTATCTAGGAGGATATTAATATGGGTTATTATCAGATTTCAGAATTTAAATAAACATTTCCTACAGTGACAGGTTAAAACATACTTCTTCCATTCAATGGCTTTTATTTCAGAATTTTATTACTTGACCTCTCTATAATGAAACACTGGCATTTTACACTATGTTTATATCAAAATAAATATTTCCATATGTTGAAACTGAAGGGCAAATCTCATCAACAGCATGAAAAACGATTAACAAGTTCATAAATTGTTCATATTTCTACTTCTCCATGGCATTCTGACAAGTAAAATGATATGCTTTATTCATATAAGGCATTATGACTTATTTTGTATGAATTTCAACATGCAGAAAGGCCAAAAGATGTTAATTTCTTGTTTTAAAATATAGCTCCTGAGCTGAATACAGTGACATGTCTATAATACCAGCCCTCTTGGGAGCTGAGACAGGAAATGGTAACTTTGAGTCTAGCCTGGCGCAACTAAGCGACTTAGGGAGACAGTGTGCCCAAGTGAAAAATGAAAGGGCTGGGGATGTAGCTCAGTGAGAAGACCCTGGTTCAATCAAATACCCCGTACCACCACCACTACCATCCCACACATGCCACCTCCCATCACTGAGTTGACAACTGGGATGAAAAGTAAGTCTGGGTTTAGGAGGATATCTTGAGAACAGGAGTAGTTAAGGGTGGAAAACATTCTGTGTCATCCATGTTTCTTTTTTTAAAATCATAATTTGTTATTCTTTGATTTTAATTAAACAAAAGTCTCTTTGATACCAACCAAGTATAGAATGCAATTATATGGAGAAGGTAAATAAATATCGTTGTCTTAGCTTCATGATCTACAAGGTTATAGAAAGGAACAATGTGTCCACAAATAATTATAGTACAGAGAAAAAACATATGGTCCATGAGAAAAAGTGTGAACAAAGAGTTTTAAGTGCATACAACACAGTACTCATTTAGTTGAGAAGTACTGAACAGGAGTAAGACAGCATGGAATGTCAGGTTGAGGAGCAGCAAGAATCTCAGTTTGGCTAAATTCTGAGGGAGCATAATTTTGTATGTGTGTGTATCTTTTGTGTGTCACTATCTTCTCCTAAAGACAGGGACATCATTAGTAGTACAACCTGGAATATTTCCCAGGAAATATTCAGGATTTTCAACTTTTTATTGCTTTTTAGCCAGCTTTATCATCTTCTTTTCTGTTCTCTAAAGAAAAGTAGTGGTTACATTTGGTAGAACAGAGAGTCAAGTTCTAATTCTATCACTAAATACCTGAATGATGTTGGATAAATTATTTAACTTCTCTGAGTCAATGTATATTTCAGTCTTTCTGATATGAGGGTAATAAAGTAAAAATATTAATATTTAAGATTATAGTACATGAATTAATAATGTACACATGTATGGAACACCTGATACCTCTTACAGCATGAAGTATCAAGACTAAGATTCAAGAAATTGAACTTTAATTTGGGTACACTACTTATAAACTGTGTGATCTACATACATTTCTTATCATCTTTAGGCCCCAATTTCCCTATCTGCAAAATTAGAGAGTTGACCTAGATGATCTGTATTTCTTCTAAACTGTAATAGTCTAGGTGCTATAGATGACATTTTTATTTGACTTTGATACTGAACCATGCAATTGGATTAAATTGGATCAAATTGCCATCATTGAGACTCTAATCCATTGAAATTTTATTAAAAGGCTGAAAATGAAAGTGATAATCCATTAGGGCTTGGGAGTGATCTCAAATAGACACAAAAAGAGTAGAGATAGAGCAGATTCTATTATCATGCCTGGATGAAAGAGAAAGTAGATGGTAAATGGTATTAATTTCAAGTGCCAACCTCAAAGGTTTATGATTTTATTGAAAAAAATGGAAAACATGCTCTCCCTAATTTCTGTATCAGCTATCCTGATATTTTAAGGTCTGAGTCTTCTTAATACAGTAAAAATTGTGTCCAACTCTATAAATTTATTATGAAGATGCTAACAGGATATAATCATATTATTTTAAAATATTCATTGGTTGAACTAAACAAAAATCTGAGATGCCACCGTGAGACAGATGACATCACTAGGCAAGCTATTATGCCCATTCTTATGTATGTTAAAAATGGTCTTAGAATAAAAAATAGGTATGTAGCATAATCTAAGAAATGAAGTACATATCATCATAATATTTCTGTTTCCTCAATTATAATTCCCTCTTGTGAAATTTTATCTTTCTTCCTAAAAAATGTAAAAAAAAAAAGGTGTTGATGATATTTGGAAATGCATCAAGAAGACAAAATCATCATCTATTTTAGGTATTCCTAATATGTAACTGCAATATTGAAAGTAAACACACTAGCATGTATATATCCTTGTGAAATTGTCTGTAAGTCCATACTCCTACAAGAAAAAAGGATGCTGAGAAATCTTTGGCTCATGAGCCTGGGTGAATCTAAAACACTTGCATGAAGTTTAGCATAATATGATTATTTTTCTGAAATTTTCTGGAAAGGGGATATGCTCCATGTCATGAATAATTGGTTAATCAAATTTATATCTGATTTTTCTTTTTTTTCTCCTTAAATTCTTTAATTGGTACATTTTAGGGATACAATACATTTATATTTATCATTGGGAACTTGTACCTTTACATGATGTATCTTTCTTCTTATTTTTTCCCTACTCCCCGGCCCTCCTTTCAAATCCTCCATCCCTCCCTATTTACAAAGACTTTGTTTCCATTTTTTCCTTTTCTCATATTTTTTTCCTTTCCCTTCTTTCCTTTCCCCTACCCCTCCCACTTCCCCTACACCTTTGGACCTTTTCTTTCTATTTCACATTATGATTTTTCTTTTTCACATTATAATTTTAATTGTACATATTTATAGTATAATTCAATACATGTATACAATGTATAATGATCAAATCAGAGTGTTAATGGTTTTTCTATTTTTGATCAGTAAATTCATTATAATTCAGAACTAAAGAAAATACAGTACAACGTAATTTTAAGGCAGATAATCAAAGATAGTTTCTCAGTGTTATAAAGCTTTTTATAGTTAATTAAGGCATCTCTGCTTCATAGTTGTAAATATCTAGTGCATACGAAAGTCTTTCAATTTTACTAAATTGTAAAATGTATTTTTGTGTTTCATGTTGATAATTTATAACTAAATAGGTATTTTACAATTCTACTAGTATACTGGATTTTTAAATCTTTGTTATAAAGTAAAAGAATAACTTTCATTTTGGATTAATATCTCAAAAGCTTGACTTAAGTCATACTCCTCTGTAATTTGTATTTTCCTATTGTGGAAATATATTTATAACTACTCAGATGTTTGTACTTTTATATCATGTTCTTCTAAAACATGCCTTAGATTGAGAACTGGTTGTTAAATGGTCAAATAAATCAATAAAATATTAATTTGCCTAGCAGTTTACTCTTAGTATAAGAACTGTATACTTATGCTTACTATTTTTAGGTGGATAACAGTGAACTTGTATGCATGTTTGCTTGTAGCAATAATGACCCCCGATTTGTTTACATATTTCTGTAGCCATTTGTTAGTGCTATGGATTAGTTCAAGACTGTTCCCCAAAGGCCTCATGCATTCATAGGTGGAGCTTTTGGAAGAGGACTGGAGCATGAAGACACTATAACTAACCTACTATTAGGAAGTATGGCCTTGTCAGAAATGGCTGGTCCCTGAGAGTGTGATCTGGAGGGGTTTATTTCCCTTCCTGGCTGTTCCTTTCTCTCTCTGTTTCCTGGCAGCCATGACATGAGCAGCTTTCCTTCACCCAGGGCCTTCCATCTTGCTTTTCTGCCTTTGAGCTAGCAGATCATGGACTAAAAACATAAGCCAAAATAAACCTCTCCTCCTTTAGTTGTGGGTATCAGGTACTGTGTTCCAGCAGAGAGAAAGTGACTAAGACAATTAATATCCAAAAGTGACTAAGACAGTTAATATCCACCCACTAAAATTTTTGGCTTATCCTTGTGATTTGCTTTGGCCAGTGGGATAGTAGCAAGCAAACATTATGCAAAGAACAGCACTTGCACATTAGTATTTACCCTGTTTTGCCTCACATGCTGCCACCATGTAAATAAGCTCTAGTTAGCCTCTGTATGAAAGACACATGGCTCAGTCTTTCCTATTTTCCAAGCAAGCATGGAGCCAAACTGCACACCACACCAGTGTGAGGCCAGCCTAGATCTTGTAGTTTCCAGCATCAGCAATCCCAGCCAAGATTTGCAGAGCCTTGCCAGATCAACAGAACAGCCCTCCTGGCCTATAGACTGAGAGTAATAACAAATAGTTCTTCTAAGTACTCTGTTATGGATTGGCTTGTTATGCAGCAGTAAATAAGGAATACAACACATATAGGACACAGATAACAGAGAAATACATTTTGCAAAGAACATTAACATTTTCCAACATATATTTGTTATTACATTCAAAACCTTTGTAACTGATTTTTGGTGTAGGAAACAAACTTGGATATGATCCTCTTTTTATCTCTGGGTTTATAGATATCCCAAACATTTGTCAAATCAATAAATAAAAATTAGGCACAAACTAAGTACCTGGCCCAGTACCAGATGATTAGAATGAAATGATTAATCAGCTAAATTCCTATTTGTGTATTTATGAAGTGATTACAGTATGCTCTGTCATGGTTTCCATGAAAAGTTCTTTATTCTTCTAAATGCAACTGAATTCCAATGTTAATTCCATTTGTGATCTTCATTTCTCTTTCTCCCAGAAATTCTAGAAATTTGGTATTTATTGGTCCTGTTTATATTTCTATTCCTCCTTCTTTTGAGAAATATGGTAACATTGCATTTTCCCAAACACAGTGGACTGCAAAAGTGATCAAAAATTATGTCATTGCCTCTATGGACACTCATTTGCAATGTAACTTGTAGATCCTTCTATGAAGTGGCAGAATCTATTTCCCCATACTGACTTTGGGTATGGTTGTGTGACTTGCTTTAGCCAGTTAGCCACTGGGACTTGGGCAGTTATGACCCAACTCAACACTTGAAAAGCACTTAAGGATTAGGTCTTGATCTCGTTCTTGTGACCACCATGTGAACAAGCCTAACCTTTTGAAGATGAGGAGGAACACTGGGTGCTGTTGTCAGCTAACCTTCCAAGATAGAGTTGCCTAGCTGACAAGTAAGTGACCATAAACACCTGAGTGAGCCCAAGTAAGGACTCCAGAAATGTTCAGTTTATCCTAGCACAAATTATCATTCCATAGCACCATGAGCTGATTAAATAGTTGGAGTTTTTTTTGTTTTTGTTTTTGTTTTTTTGGTACCAGGGATCAAACTCTGGACCTTGCACTTCTGAGGCAGGTGGTGGAACCACTAAGCTACATCCCCAGCTCAAATAGTTGGTATATTAAGCTATTGGGTTTGAGGGTGGTTTGTTATCCCCTCAAAAATATCTAACATATCATTTTTTGGAAATTAGGCCTGGCCTTATAATTTACTTTATCCATTGAAATGTGTACCTTCTGTTAGAAGCCTTAAGGACTGGACTGTGATTCTGCATCATCTTTCTCTTGTCATGGTGACTGGGGAGTTTCCAGATGATTGAGCTCCACAAGCCCTAGTCTTGAATGGACATGGAACAGTTCTCCCCACCTGCTTGCACACTGACCTATGCAAGACAGATAGTATGGTAAACCCCTGTTTTTAACCCACAGCGATTCTGTTTTTGAATCTGGACTATTCTTAGGAATGTAGGAATTGGTACCAGAAGGTTACAAAGTTACAACAGAAAATTTAAAATATATAGTCATAACTTACAGGTACAATAGATGAGGCCAATCTAGATCTTGCAGTTCCCAGCATTAGCAATCCCAGCCAAGAAACTTGTTGGAGGCTGGAAAGTTGGAAATCAGTGTTAACTATGGTAAAAAAACATTTGCTAAATATTTGATGTATATCTCCTATTTTCCATTTTTCTAAGTAGCAGTGTTTATAATATTGCTTTTGACTATGCTCCCCCCTCCCAAGAGTACGTGTTGGAAATTTTATTCACAATACAGCAGTGTTGGGAGATGGTTCCTAACAAGAGCGGATTAGCCCATGGGATGGAGAGAAGGGATGTTTTATCTCTGGAGTGTGTTTGTTAGAAAAGGTGGAGTTCTGCTCACTATGAATCTCTTGCTCTCTCTGTCTTTCTGCATGAGATGATACAGCAAGAAGTGTCTTGCTAGATGTCAGCACCATTGTTTTGGGCTTTCCAGGCTCCAGAACTGTGAGAAATAACTTTCTGTTCTTTATAAATTAGCCAATCTGTGGTATTCTGTGTGGTAGCACAAAATGAACTGAGATATCATACTTACTTTGTCCCTGTCTTACCACTGTATGTTGACTGTGGGGGGTGAGGGGATTGATACTATGCCTTTTTAAGTCTCCATAACAAGAGAAGCTTTATCCAGTTTTAATATAGAGACTATTTAGAATCAGAGATGCTAGACTTTAATATTAATGCCTTACTAAATAGACCTTTTGGGTTGTCTCACTTGGGAGAGAAGTGAATGTATTTTGTATTACACAGAGTGAACTGTAAATTGACGACTAGAAGAACAGATTCCAATAATATTTGGTGCTATTCACCAAATGTTTCTTCTGGGCAAATAGTAGAATTACACATCCTCTCCTCCTTTGAAGATAGACATAACTGTATGATTTGCTTTGGTCAATGAAATAGGAGTAAAAGTGACTCATGTCACTTTAGGAAGAACCAGTTTACCATTTCTCATCTTCCTCCTGCCTACCAAACCAGGGGGAGATGTTCAGCCACTGACATCTCCCTAAGTACCCAGTTGCTGGAATGAAGCCCCCTCACTTCAAAAGACGAACATGTAGATAAGCAGAAAATGAACTTTGTTTCTTATTTCAAAGCCACTAAGATTTTTGGATTTTTGCTACTGCACAATAATTTGTTCCATCCTAACTAATGTAGATTATTATAAAAGTGATGCTACAAAGGCAATTCTGAGTCGAACTGGTAACTAAAACCGTCCACTGATAATTTCAAAAGCACTTTCAGTAAGTGATTTTAATATGCCTTCAATTGTAGCCAGTCTAGAAAACTAGTTACAAGATTTAAAACTTCACTTTTGAAAAAACTTTATGAAGACGTAATGTTGTATCTTCACGACTGAGGTAATGATGCACAAAGAAACATTTTCTCTTGAGGGGCTTTAGGAAAGGAGACGGATAAGGACAAGTCACAACACAGCGACAGTGGTATATAACTCAGAATTTGTGAGTTTCCAAGAAAAATTGAAACATATTTCCCTCAGACTTGAGCATAAATCTCCAGTACTACACAGTACTTCTCAGCAAACTTTGAGTGGCTTAGCTTCAGCTTGGCCCTTTGCATCCTACAGAAATACAGTAAATGCACAATTGCTAAGACATAAAAGTAAAAGTGTAACTGAAGAATATATTTAACCAAAAGATCACGCACCCCCCCCCTCCGTTATTTTCTCTAGCACAACAGACTTCATTCCCTAACATCTGAAAAGTGCTAAATTGTGGAGCACTGTAATGGGATGCGGCTATGGGAGATGGGAAGGTACAGAGGTCTCAGTAGGTCTCTGTCCTCCAAGACTACATTTCGTGTAGCATAAAAAATTTCCCTTCTGAACTTTTCAGCCAGCTACACCCAAGCCCCCATAAAAATTTTTTCTATGAAAAGCTTATCTTTTCCCTAAGTCTTGAAAATTTTCTCGCTTTCCGAGATCTCTTCGCCTGGGGAACTGAAGAGACTGTGGGTCCCCGAATGCCAGGCAGTTATCTGAGACGCAGCCAAATGACTGACTCGCTCTTGCCTAAGGGAGAAGCGAGATGATAGAGATCTGGAAAAGTTTCCAGCGCTTAAAACATAAACCGAACCCTGAACCTGCAAGGGGTCGACAACTCTTGCTTCTTGAACGGCTCTTCTGTCTCAGAACCTAAGGAAGCTAAAGCTGGTTGGGTTGGCCAGGGCAAGGCGGACAGCACACAGTCTAAGCCTACCTGGAGTACCTCGCAGAGAGGGCTGAGAAGACCGGAGAGTGCTCCTCGCTGCTGGACTACAACGCCCGGCGTGCACTGCTCCACGGCCCTGTGCTTTGCTTGGGGATTCGGGCGCAAAGGAACGTGGGAATTGAAGTTTGCGGGCGGCCAGAGCGCGTCGCTAAAACAGAAGGGAGGCGTTGCCAGTGCGCTCCGTTAGCACGCGGGTTCCTGACTGGGTTTCGGGTCTTTCGCTCCCGCTCAGGGTTTCCGCGGGCGGCAGGAGCAGTATGGCTCGCAAGAGTAAACTCCGGGGGGAGGAAAAAGAGGGAGTGGATGGGGGGGCGGGGTCAGCGGAAGCGGCAGGTTGCTTCCTTCGCCTCCCGCTCCCTCCCCGCCTCTCCCTGAGGGAGCGGTGGGAGGGGGAGGGAAGGGCCGAGGGAAGGTAGTGACACGTGTCAATCAACCCCTCTCCGGGGGGCGCGCGCTCCGGGGCTCGCGCCGAGGGCTCGCGCCCCTGCCTCGTGCCTGCGCCGCTCGTATGTAAATGAGGGCGCGTGACGCGGGACGCAGATGGACAAGGGAAGAGAGAGAATGGCCGCTGCCGCCGCCGCCGCTGCTGCCGCCGCCGCCGCTCAGTGCCGGAGCCCTCGGTGTGCGGCGGAGAGGAGAGGATTCCGGCGGGAACTCGACTCCTGGCGCCACCGCCTCATGCACTGTGTAGGTAAGAGACGCGGGCCGGGCCCCGGGCTGCGCGCGGCGGCAGCTGCCGCAGCTCGAGGAGTTTGTGGCTGAGGGGTTCAGTTCAGCTCCGGCTCGGGTCGGTCCGCTGGGGGAGCGAGATTGGAGCGGCGGCGGCGCGGCGGCCCCGGCGCTCGCCTTTTGTCTCGGAGACTCCCCGCCGGCGTGGTCCGCGCTCCGTCCCCGCCTGCTCGGCTCCGGGGCTCCCCGGGAACTGTTGGTTCGGACCTGCTCCCGAGCCCCCCGGGGAGCCGGCCGTCCGCTCGCCGAGCCCCGAAACTCCGCAGCACCCGGGGCCGCCCGCGGGCCGCCTGTCAGGAGGGAGGAAGCGGTAGCCCGGCGGGCGGGTCGCGGCCGGGCCGGGCGGAGCGGAGCCGGCGGCCGGCGGCAGCAGGAAGGTGGGCTGGTCCGCGCCCCCGCCGGGCGCACACACACCCCCTTCTCCCCGCCGGGGGCCGGGTCGACCGACGCGGCCGAGCTCCGGGACCTGCGCCCGGGGGACGCCGAGGCGCTCGCGGGGCAGGGGCAACGGGTGGGTTGGCTGGGGGGCGAGGGGCCGCGGGGGCGTCGCCCGAGGGGCGGGGGACGCCCAACTCTGCCCTCTCGCGCTTGGCGGCGGCGGCGGTGCGGTGCGTACCCCTTTAAGAAGGAGCCGCTCGAGCGCTGACGGTTGGGATTTGAAGTTCTTCCTCCCTCTTTGGAAGTCTGGACGGATGGGGGGTGTTGCCCTGGCAACGGCACCCCCCCTTCCCCTTCTCGCGGACGCCCCGACGACTCTGGTCCTCTTTCCCCGTCATGTGATGGACTCTTCCCTGCACACTGACACTCTTCGCCCTTCCCACCTCGCCTCCCCGTTCAGTTGCAGTTCTGTCTTCCTTTTCGGTGGGGACTGACGCGTTTTGCTCCAAACTTCTGGACCTGGGGCTCAGACTGGGTTGTTGGGGTGGCGGGAGATGGTGGGACTCCCCGCCTTACTGCAGACTCTCGCGCGCGCGCGCTCTCTTTCCATCCGGGTGAGAAGTCTGCCTGGAGCTCTTATCCAGCAGGTTGGTCTAGTGGGCTCGGACGGGGCACAGACCGGGTGTCTCGTGCATGTTTGTTTTGGAAGGCGGTTGTGGGTGGTGGTTCTTGGGAAGGGGTGGAAAGGAAGATTGTGTGAGGAGTGGACGATGGCATCAGCTTTCTCTGCTGGCGAGTGAATCTTGGCCTTTGGAGTTGGGGAGTAACCTTAGAGCCTTAAGGAAACAACTCTTTACCTTATTTTCCTCTGTTCTCGGCGCCACCTCGCGCCCCTTCCCCCTGCCCCACCCCTCTCACTTTTGTGTGTGGTTAGCGCCTGACGACCTTTCTTGTTTTCACTAATGACGAGGAGATCGTAGTAGATTAAACTAGTAAAAACGTCAATTCGAAATAGGGTGAATAGAGAAAAAACGTACAAGAAGGAAGATTGCTTCTGTTAGGGGCGTTTTAAGTGATGTTTTACCTTTGTAAAATGTATTTTGGTCCCATCTAAGGAAAAGTTATGGGGAAAGGCCCTGGTTAAGTATTAGTAAATGACTTCCGCCCATAAAGTGTTTTTTAAAAGCCTCATTGTATTCTTGGTACCAAGTGTTTGGTATTTGTGGATCTTGAATATAAAATGGACCCATTTTTGCAGTTTCTTAGGTAAAGACCTCTTCTGCAAAACCTGTTTAGAAATTGTTGCCTTCATTCAGATAGAATTAGGTAGATGACGGCATTATGATATGGCTCATGATGTTACTGTGTTAAGTTTTGCCAAGGTACACAGTAATTTGAGGATTTCTGGTCAATTTTTGGTTTAGAATATTTTGAGTTTGGGTTTTTTTGTATCGCTTATTTCGATATATTAAGTATAGCTTTATATCACAAAAATATATGCTTGAAAAAGTCAAATTTTAATTAGATGAAACAAAATTAAAAGTAATTGGATTTGATGGAAAAAAGAACTAGATTATCTTTTTGTAACCTACTTAGATACTATTCAAGTAGTATTGGAAGACATTGAAAATTGAGTTTATACTGTATGTCTAATATGAAATCTGTTGCACCTTAATATAATAATTATATTTTACTGTACAGGAAAATACATATTTCCTGAGTTTTAGCTATATTTGAGAATTTTTTCTCACAGTCCCAGTCAGGAGGCCTACTAAGATCCGTGTTATAATAAAACCCTGTTAAACAAGGTGTACATTTGCTGATTGTGTTTTTTCAGAGTCCTGTCATGTTTATGATGTGATTTGGGGTTAAAAGTAATTTGTATAATTATTTTAAGTCACCTTTGCTATTAATGTGCTTACATTCATACTTTGTGAACATATTTACAAAATAGCCATGTTTTTTTCCTTTCTTTTTTTGTATCTATATGTGACTGCGTGAGTGTGTGTGTGTGTGTGTGTGTGTGTGTGTATTTCTGTATTGAATATTCAGTGTTTGTACTACATGGAATCATTTTTGTAAAATAAAATGCCTTTCTGGAAGAAAATGACCCAAAAGTCTTACTTTTAAGTGAGATATGGAAATTGTAGGTAGTGTCTCAGGATTGTACAGCAAATTAGTACTAGTGAAATTTTGAATCTCAGTTCTTAGCTTAAATGTTTAATCTGATTCATTTTTTAGTACTTATGCTTGAATGCTGCAGGGAAGAATGTTTTAGTTGTCAGTGACTGCTTATACTAGTTGAGAAGGTGAAATGACTGTATATAAAAAGAGATGTTTACCTTCCTCAAAATTGTAGAACTTACCTCGTTGCCTTAGATTTTTGACTACTTTTCTTATTCTTGGTTTTTGCTTTAATTGGAGAGTTGACCTGCAAGCTCTTTTTACCAGTTTTGTAGCTCTATTTATAAGGTAGTGTTTTTTATAATGTTTTTTCTGTAAACCTGAACTATACTATAATTTTGAGTGTGCTCGTTTTACAACTTATTGGATAGTAAATAATATCCTAATACTCAAAATTGATATTGAACAGTAATAGATACAGTCCTGGATCTTATGGAAAATAAAATATAATTAGTTTCTGATGAATCATAAAAATAAAGTCTAGAGTGAAAGAAACATATTAGTACAATTTAAAACATCTGGCCTATTAGGAGAGAGAAGCCAAGTTTTTTAAAAAGTTACTTTGATAGGCCAATTTTTAAAAAAAAATTTATTTTGATGTAATTTTTACCTTATGAAAATGGAAAACTAGTAGGAATTTCTGTATTTCCTTATCCACATTCACCATAATCCACAGTGTTTTTTATTTTGTTATATGTGCTTTTTCATTCTTGCTGTATATCCGTCTATGCATTTCTGAACAATTTGAGAGTAATTTGGAGACATCATACCCCTTTGCTCTTATCTTTTTCAGTGTGTATTTCCTAAAAATAAGGACAGTGTTTTATCTAACCAGTGTAGGAGATCAAAACCAGCAGTTTAGCATTGACATAATCTAATTTATAATCCATATTTAAATTTTTTCTGTTCATTTTTTTCCTCCAAAATCCTCTCACCCTACCCCAGTTCATAATGCACTATAGGATGATTAAGCCCTGCATTTGGTCGTCTTTAGTTTTTTTGTTTTTGTTTTTTTAAATCGGGAATACTTTGTTAGCCCTTCTATTTCTTGACCTTGACATTTTTGAAAAATATGACAATTATTTTGTAGGCTGTCCCTCAATTTGAATTTATTTTCTTATGATTAGGTTAACCACACACTTGGCAGGAATCCTACTTGAAGAGATACTCTCTTCTCAGTACATCATATCTTGATACTCATGATGTTTATCCCAATGATGTCAGCTTTGAAAATTAAGATGTATTTCTCCCTGAAAGTTATTTACTTCTTTGTAATTAATATGCAGCTTATGGAAATGTACCTTGAAGAACAAGATGTTGTCATAATCTGATTGAAATTTCATCCACAAGTTTTAGCATCCATTGATGTTTAACTTTATTCTTTGTATAGTTATTTGAAGTTGACGTCTGTTGTAAAGCAGTCTTTGCTGTCTTCTCTGTATTTATTTAGTTAGTTAGTTAGTTAATGTGAAATCCAATGCTATCATTATTTTGAATCTCAAATTATGTGAGCTTTGCTTGGTGGGAGCCTCATCAAGCTGTTTTGTGTGTGGGTTTTGGTTTTGTTTTGACAAAACAAAATATTCCAAGTTCATGTACTTTACCTGTCCTGTCTCTGGTGTTAGCTGCTTCTCCAAGGTGACTTCCATTCTTTTTAGTGGAAAATAAATTTAGGCACTATTATGGTTTAGATCTAAAATGTCCCCCAGAAGTCTTAGGTGTTCAGAGGTGAGGTTTTGAAGGTGATTGTATCATGGAAGGCTCTCCTCATCAGTGAATTAATCCACTGATGAGTTCATGACTCAGTGTGTTGTTAGGGGCCTGGTTGGAGGATGTGGGTCACTGGGGGCATGACTTGGAAGGGTGTATTATTCTGGCTGCTCCCTTCTTTAATGTTTTCTGGCTTCCATGGGTTGAGGAGCATTCCATCATGCCACTGCTTTGGAGCCAGCCATCCGTGGACTGAATCCTCTGAAACTGTGAGCCAAATAAACCTCGTCTCCTTTAAGTTGTGAGTTTTGAGTATTTTATTCCAGTGATGGGAATGTGACTAATACAGGAACCATGATCTGTGGTTTCAAATCTAGGTTTCAGGACTGAGTTTAAAACCTATTTTTTTCTGAAATAAAAGTGGATTATAAATGTTTCTTTCTGTGGTGACAAAGTGGCAAAGATTGGATTAGAATCATTCTATAAGCTAGTGTCTTTCTTGTATAACACTGTTTTCAGTAGAAATATAATAGCCAAATGTGTAATTATAAATATTTTGGTAGCCACATTAGAAAACACATTTTATTAATCTAATGTATTCAAAATATTATTTTAACATTAATGCACATAGATATTATTAATGAATTGATTTACATTCTTAATATTAAATCTTCACAATTGGATATTTTACATTTATAGCACGTTTCAGTTTGTTCTAGCTACATTCAGTAGTGCCTAACTGCTACATATGGCAAATGGCCCCATCATTGAACAGTTTCTTGAATACTAAGGTACCACTTACCTCATCCCTTAAAATCTCTTGATAGTAACTAAACCTATAGTTTAATTTTTCTTTCCCCAAATCTTTTATTTGGACAGTAAAAGACAGAACATAGGCTTTGGAGCTAGACTACTTGTATTTGAATCCTCGTGTTAATTACTTAGAGTGTGGATAAATTTTCTAACTTATTTGAACTTCAGTTACTTCCATTGTGTCATATCTTGGTATGAGTCTTCCATATAGAAAGCATTCAAGCCGGAGATTTAGCTCAGTGGTTCCGCTGCCTGCCTCGAAAGCGCAAGGTCTTCGAGTTTGATCCCCGGTACCAAAAAAAAAACAACAAAGCATTCAATAAATATAATAAACATTAGCTATTCTTATTCAGATTATTAACTGCTTGAACTTTACATTTTTGTCAGTAGATTTTGGTAGGAATGCTGATGAATAATGAAACAGGTCAAAGGGCATGTTAGAGGAAAAGATAGTAAGGCTTGAATGATTTATATGTTACAGTAATCCAGAGCCATAGAATTAGAGTTTTAGAATCACAGAGTAAAGTTTAGTAAATAAAACTGGCTTTTTGTATGAAGAGACCAAATGGCATTTGATGCCCTTCTACACACTAAGGAATCTTTTAGCCTTGCTAAATAACTGAATATAAGAAATTAGTTTTAGTTCATTTTTAAAAATCAGTATCAGACTAGATATACTTTGAAGCTACATGCTCTGTTGGTATCTACTGTCTCATTTTAGTCTTCCTGTTAATCAACTTAACTCTTCTTTCTGGCTATTTCTTACCTCCTGTTCTTTTATTTTACCACTAACTTCTCCCTTGGCTTACCACTGCTGATATGTAAATCTTAGAAATCTGGATCTGTGAATACTGATAAGGATGGGTCAACTGTCAAAAAAACTTGGATCATAAATTTTTTTTTAAGCACTAGCAAATATATTATTCCTTAAAGATATAAATTGTGGTACCGTCTTAATGGCATGTCTTAGACAGTGGAATTTGTGGCACTTATGAGTAGTTGAGTGTGGTGTCTTAGTTACTTATGTCATTGCTGATATCCACAAGTTAAAAGAGAAAAGGTTTACTTTGGCTCACAGTTTGTGGAGGTTTCGATCTGTAGTCAGCTGGCTCCAAGGCAGGGTGGCATGGCAGATGGGGCATCACAGAGGAGAAACAGTCCATGTCAGAGCAGACGAGGCAGCAAGCAGCTAAGCAAGCTTCCCTTTCCTTTTCATCTCATCCAGGCTACCAGCCTTTTGGGTGGTACCACCTACACCCAGGGTGGGCCTTGCCATTGTCCACTCCCAGAACTATACTAAACCAATCAATGAACTAATTTAGTACTACACACCCTTAATCCCAGTGTCATACACCTTAGATCCAGCTCACTTTGAAAAACCCCGCCTATGAGTGCATGAGGCTTTGGGGGAGACATCTAGATAACAAACTATCACAAATGGTTAAGACATATCGCCAGCTTTCTTTGTAAAATAGGCATATTAATGAATTTTGCATGTAAATTTTGAAATTATGTGTACTCCTGGATTATTTTATCCTTGAAAGAGTATACTTCTACCATCTTTGAGACCAAGCAGGATGCAAATTTTGTATTTTTGCAGCTGTTAGATATTATCTGCAGATTAACGATGTAGCTTCATTGGTCCACGGTTATCAATTTAACATTAATCCACATAGAAGTCTCTTTGTGCCCATGGAACATCCCTAGGCTGACTACTCGTGTGCTGCCCTCCCTGTTTAGCTGTGCACATAAGTTGCTGTTGTGTAACCCTGCTTTCCTGGTTTTTCTGACCTCCAACCCTGGCCTTCAGTTTTCTACTGCAGTCTTGTGGGGGAGCAACATAGATATGTTGGTTCTTCCTCATTTGTCTAGACCAGTGATGGTGGACCTTTTAGAGACCCGAGTGCCCAAACTGCAACCCAAAACCCACTTATTTATCACAAAGTGCCAACACTTCAATTAAACCTGAATATTGGCCACCATGCAAAAGCTCTTATGAGTCACTGCTAATGAGTTATGGCTTATGACATCATTCCCTGGTGCCGCTACTCATTTCCAACCATTGCATGGCCCCTATGTGCACTGTTACCTGATGCCCAGCTGCTGGGGCGATGCTGGGACAACTTGGCTCACTTGCCAACAGAGAGAGCTCTGTGTGCCTGCAGTGGCACACATGCCATAGGCTCCCCACCACCTGTCTAGTCTTTTAGTTGAAACCTCTAACTTTGTGTGTGTGCAGTGGTTACTTTTTTTTTTTTTTTTTTTTGGTACCAGGGATCGAACTCGGGTCCTTGCACTTGCACAGCAGGTGGCAAAACCACTGAGCCAAATCCCCGGCCCCTAAATAGTATTTGTTCCTTTGGTACCCAGATAGTTCCTAATTTATGGTAGTCAGACTTAGGATTTTTTTCTTTTGTAATGGTGTAGAAATGATACATACTGAAACTTTTAAAATTTTTAATTTGTATCTTTTCTCTGGCTAGTGATATATGGTATGATATTCTCGAGATGCCAGGCAGTGGCAGCCAGCCATAGCTCCTAGTCAGTTACGTATTCATGAGGGTAAACAATTAGTACTCTACACTGTATTTAGTATATTACACGAAACATTAAACCTTTTATTATAAAACAGACTTTGTGATTTATGATCTACCCAGCTGTAGGTTAAGCGTTCTAAGCACATTGAAGGCTGAGCTATGATCAGGATATAACCCTAGGGTAAGTCAAGGCTCATCTGTATATGTAACTAGTACTCATGGCTGATACTTAACAGAACACTGAAGTCATAGGTCCAGAATTTTGAGGACTCACTTAACTTTATTAGAGTGTGTACCTAGGGCTGAATCTATAATACAGTAATCCTTTCAAGTTTTTGTTCACAACAGAATCTGGATAAGAAAATATGAATGGCCCAGAGCAACCTACTGCAAATGGTAGAAAACTAACAAAATAATGCCATCTTTGCATTTGAAGAATAGCATTTATCCTTAATTAAAGGTAAATAAAAATTTTAAGAATTTTCATGTTTGCTAGAAAATAAAACTTACAATGAGGAATCATTTTTCTATATCTCATTCCCTTTCCTTTCATATAGTTTTCCCATAAGTGTCAGCAATCCTATGCTTACATGTGCTTCTTACCTGTTTTTTTTTTTTTTTTACTAAATTTACTTTTACTTTATTTTTTTAAGCTGTTGCCAAGTTATTACTTTCCTTATAGTATTTCATAGATTCAGATTTTTGATGCAGCTAGTATGGGGGCAAAGTCACATATCAGTATCTGCAGTGCTGATTGTACTATCTTCCCATGTAACTTAAAATTACTATAAATTGTTTGAAATAGCTGTTTTGATATCTCCCATTTTTTTCATCAGTAAAAAACTCATGACCATACTCAACTAGGTGATCATGGTCTCTCAGACTGGTTCTTATATCTCCTCTGTTTGTCTAATTTCTTCTTTAAACAACCAGGTCTTTTTCATGTGCTTTTCTTTAATGCCCATTGCTCCAAAGTTTTGAGTGTCCTTTTAGTGAGATAACCTACACTGCATTCTCAGTCACCTTTACAATATAACTTCAACATAGGAGTCTTTTCTGGAGTACTAACTGAAAAACGAGACATTTTCCTATTAATTCAAATTGACCAGTTCTTTTCTAATGGTTGTGTGCAAAGTGTGTAGCTTAAAAGTAACTTTTCCTTCAGAAGTTTCCTATTAGAAGTTTTCATATTTAAATAATAAACTTTTTAGAGACAGGGAACTAATTTTTATAAGCGATAGTACTAAATGGAAAGAATGTAGCTCCTTTGCAGCCTGTATCATCTGAGGAACAAGGCACAAGCAATTTATTTCATCTCTGTTTTATTCAAATGATCTATATGTCTTTCCTTACACCAACACTGCCTTGATTACTTTAGAAGAAGTCTTAAAATTAGGTCCTAAACGTCTTCCAACACTGTTTTTGTTTTTGTTTTTGACTTTTCTAGGCCCTTTGTACTCCTATATAACTTTTAAATTTCTATATCCAATTCTTCATTTATAGCAAGTATACACAGACCTGAGTTTTTATATATACTTTGTGTTTTCTGATCCTGCTAAATTCAAGTACAAGTTCTAGGGGCTCCTAGAGATTTCTTAGTATTTTCTCTGTAGATGATCATTTCATCTACATATAAAGATTTTGCTTTTGCCTTGCCAATCCTATCCTAGTTGTGTCATTTTATTACCAGACTGTTTTGGTGTGGACTAGGTTTCAAAGTTTAATGGCCAGATAAAGAGTAAGCATATCTGCCCTTGTTCCCCACCTTAAGGAGAAAGCATTGTATCTTCTCCATTCATATAAGGCGTTCTCGCTGTAAGTGTGGAGTACATGTCTTTAATCTGTTGAGAAGGTTCTGTTCTACTTCTAGTCTCCTGATAGCTTTTACCATGAACAGCTATAGAATTTAGTCCAATACTTTTTCTGCAACTACTGACAGGATCATATGGCTTTTTCCTTTCCTCTCTTAAAATGATGACTTTTAGGGGTGGATCTTCCAATGCTGAACCAACACTGCCATCCCTATAACAAAACCACTTTCTACATCCTGCCATATCTGACTTCTAATACTTTGTTTTATTAAACAAATTTCTATCTATGTTCATACTTTTTTCTTCTATTATCTTTATCCAGTTTTAGGATTAGCACAATGTTGAGTTCCTAAAATGAGGGGAGCAGTGTTCCTTCTTTTTTTTGCTTTAATTGTTTGATATAATTTATCAGTTAAAATGTTTATGAGCCTGCTGTTGTCATATAGGTAGGTTTTCAAGCTAGGAATATACTTTCTTTGATAGACGCTATTCAAATTTTATATTTCCTCCAGAGTCAGTTTCATTAGTTTGTCTTCCAAGGTACTTCTTAGAAGTTGTCAAATTTATTTCAAAAAAGATTTTTGTAATACGCTTTCTATATCCTTTTAAATTCTGTAAAATCTGTGGTAATGTCTCCTAGATCTTAATGTAATTTTAAAAAATGTATAACTGATATTGTGTAACAGGAAGAAAAGGTCTAAAAGAGCAGGGGAATTGTGAGGGGTAGGGGAAGGGAAAAAAGGGAAAGGGAAAAAATATGAGAAGAGGAAAAAAATGGAAACAAGGTCTTTGCAAATAGGGAAGGGTAGGGGGTGAAGGGAGGGCAAGGGAAGGGGAAAAAAAAATAAGAACCAAGATACTTATGTAATGGTACAAGATCCCAATGATGAATGTAACTATATTTTATACCTAAAATGTACCAATAAAATTAATGGGAAAAAAATTTATTTCATCTTTCATAGATGGAAATCTGTGAAATTTAAGTTAATCTCTATAGTCAAATGTTTGCTATTTTTGTTTTAATGAAAAATGCCAAACTATATAGTAATGGTTTGGGAGCTGAAGATATAAATTAGAGAATTATCAGGCTAAGGATGACATTTAAATCCATGGAAATGGATGAGATTACCTAGGGATTTAAAGGGTAGTATAACTAGAAAAAGGAGGATTCAGTCCCATACCTGAAAACTGTTTAAATCCTTGTATAGAGGAAAAAGAACCTTAAAGCAAGGGCACGCACTAAACTTTTATACTCAAAAGTAAGTTGACTAAGTAGAAAATGAGAAGCAGGGCCGGGGATTTAGCTCAGTGGTTCCTTCGCTTGCCTCGCAAGCTCAAGGACCCGAGTTCGATCCGTGGTACCAAAAAAAGAAAATGAGAAGCAATTGCTGTCACCATATCCAAGAGAAGAAAAAAACACTTTACAATAAGAAATATCTTAGATGTGGAGATGTGAGGTGCATAGGTGGAACAGGAAAAGTGTACGTTGTTTGGTGAACATGGAGGTTCTAGGTGACCAACTAGGTGAATTTTAGCAGTGATGGAGATAGTAATCATATTTTAGTAGGTTCAAAAATAATTATTAAGGTTATGTTCAAGTTAACATTTCTAGTAGATTACTCATTTAAAGAATCATGTTTCCTTAGATTTGACGGCACACACTTGTAATCCCAGCTACTTGGGAGGCTAAGTTAGTAGGCCAGCTTGGGCAGTTTAACAGGACTTTGTCTCAAAAACTGTGTAGCTGTGAGGCTCAGTGGTAGAGTGTTTGCCTAGCATGCAAAAGGCCCTGGGCTCAATCCCCAGTACTGGGGAGAGGCTATGTTTTGAGGAATAAAGGATAATTAGAGCAGTAGTTGGAGGCATGAGGTGTAGGGATGTTTGTTTTTTAGATGGGAGATAAAATTTACAGTACTGAGATGGAGAATACTTTTGTGAATCAGTGATATCTACAGTTCTTTTATGTGCTGAATTTGAGCTGAGAGCTGATAGCAACAGAATATTGAGGCAAATATATTGGAAATAGGATAGTCTTGGCTCGAATCACAAAGACGTGAGCTCCGAATTTATCTTTTTGACTTCAAAAACTATTTCCAGTCAAGCTAATCATTAAGTTATGGTATGTGTGCCATTAGTGTGGTATGCATTTTAAATAAATGTTCTTTTAAAAAATTAATTTACTGTTGCCAGTAAATCATCACATATCTTGAGTCCTATACTATGTGCCAGTTGATTGGGATATAATTCCGTGTTTCTTCCTAAGTTCTGAACTGGCAGTAGACTTTAGGCATTAGGTATCGAAATACTAGCATTTTAATGGTAAAGTTGGATTGAAAAACTTGACTCAGAACTGGGACAAAAAATAGAAATTATATCTCATTACACTGTAGGCCCCTGATTTGAACTTAATCTATCAGACAGGGTTCTGCTGAAGTACAAGGAAGCATCACCTCAATGAGGCAGAGTGATCAGAAGAGTTGGCCACCAATGAAAAAAAAAAAAGACTTTTAAAACATTATTTCACTAGGGCCAACTATCAGGATGTTGTTGTCAATACTAGTTTTGTATCCTTTGTGAAGACTGAAGAGTAGAGAAAACATCAAAAACTTCTTTCAAATCACTTTCCCTGAGATTGTGAAGTTTTCATGGGAGCTCTCTTTTATGGGAAGGGCAGCAACTGTTGATTGGGCCAACAGTAGGTTTGGATTTGGACCTTGCTTTTATAGAACTTATAGTGATTAGACATGCCAGGTATTAGACTTAGTATGATATAGTGGAAAGACAGGAGGAAACAATTTTGACTTGAAGGATCCAAAAAGACTAGGCTTCAGAGTGAAAGTAGGGACAGCAAACTCTATATAAGGAATGGTTAGTGAATATGTTAAGTTAGAGGCATAGCTGGGCAGACATGGACTCACTTAGCCATCCAGTCCTAGACGCTATAAAGAAGCACAGTGTAATATGATTTTGGCAGTTAATATTCTCTCTGAATAGTTCACTCCCAAGGGCTATCTTGGGAGTGAACTCTTGCAGCTACTCTTCTGTGTTGTTGTAATGCAAAAGCAGTCTCTAAATGAATGAGCATGACTTTCTTCCAATAAAATTTATTTTCAAAATTAGGTAGATTTGGTTTGCAGGCCATGGTTTGCTGATCTCTGACTTAAAAGATGTAGCGAGAAAGTAGGGTGTAGGTACAGAGGGATAGTATATACGTCTAAGTGGAAATAATGATATATTCTGCAAATATTCAGCACTGTTTTATCATTGGAGTATAGAGTAAGAGTAGAAAGTAGGACTGGAAGTACAAATATGGTTTCTAGAAGGAGGAAATTATGAGCCTTTGAAATTTTTTTAATAGATAATAAGCGCAATCAGATAAGCCAGTTTATTTTCATTTGGAACATCTGTTGTTCAGGTTTGAGGGGGTTTTGTTTGCAGTAGTTTTAAGCAGCTCAAACTAAAACAGCCCTCTTCAGTCAAAACTGGGAAAATGAGCAGTCATCACTTCAGTATTTTAATTAAGACATTGGATTGCCAAAGTTCTCTCAGATGGTACCTTTCTTTTCTTCCTAGGATTTCAATAATTTGAGAAATAAAACAAAGATGGAAGCCAAAATACCATTTGTTACTAATAGAGGCCAAGTTAGAGAGGAATAGTCATGTGGGCTAGTATAGGCAGACTTATCTATCCAGTCCTAGGCCCTGTACAGAAGCACAGCTTAATGTGATTTCTCTCGTTTTGACTTCCAAGGGTGAGAGGAACAGAACTGAGTTAGCTCTGTCTGCACAGTTACTCATTCCAGAATCACCAGATAAGTTACTTCAGTTGTCAAGGCCTGAAGAGAGACAGATTGTGCTAGTGGGAGCATCCTTCCTCATAGAAAGGAACCAGGGAGACTTATGTTTGTGGATAAGTGTACCAGCACTAAATGTACTAAAAACACATGAAAACCACATATTCTGGATTTTTAAATAATATTTAATTTTAGTGTTTGGAACAACTGTATTTTTAAAATTCAATTAAAAAATCAGTAGTTCTTAAAAATTATTTAGGTTTTCCATAGGCCTTTGTAAGATACTTATAAGTAAAAAGCATGTTTGGCTAAAAGATACAAGTCTCTCTTTTGTATAATAGCTTTCAATTGACTTTTTAAAATTTAGAAAGAATTAGAATGGCATAATAAAATACTATTTAAGTGGAAAAAAGCAGGTATAGTTGACCCTCTCTCTCTTTTCCTGGATTTCCTATTCATAATAGTGAAAATTTTGGGGGGGGGTGGAATGTTATCTGTCCTGAACATGTATGAGTGTTTTTCGTCATTATTTCCTAAATAATACACTATAATAACTATATGCATAGTATTTATGTTGTATCAAGTATTGGTAGTCTAGAAATGATTGAAGTATATGGGAAGATAGGCACAAGCTATATGCAATGCAAATCCTATGCCATTTTATACAGGGGACTTGGGCACCTGCAGGTATTAATATCTGTAGTGGGCCTGAAACCAATCCCTCACTGATACTGTGGGATGTCTGTGTTTTGACAAGTGGGTTATTGTTTTAATTAGCTCCACTTATAGGTGCTTAACACAGTTTATTTACTGGCATTTTTTTAATGTCATTTGTTCTACCATACATCTTTCTTTTCCCTTTCTGAATAATTCAGTACTAAAACTTACCACGTAGGACCAAACAGGGTCAGAGTCCACACTGGGTGGAGTGTGTGGGAGGCAGAGCCATGCCTTATAAGGAGGAGTGGGGTGTCAGAGCCTGATGGAGTGAGGAGGGTATCCACCTAGGTTTTTGCAATTGTGAGAGTGAGGAACATGTTTGCATAGGAGAGTTGCAGGGTGTCAGAGCCTAAGGAGTATGAGTTTACTATCTCTGAAGGAGTGTGGCTTGGTATACATGAGGGTCTGTTGGTCCTGGTACCAGAGATGTTCACACTGGAACAAGATAAGAGAATGAGGAGAGCATGCCTGTTGTGGGTGTATTGAGGCTCAGGTGGGTTGAGGAAGAGTCCATGAGTGGAGGTCTCTTAGTGCAATGTGTCAGTGGTGACACACAGATAACAATGGCATTGTGTGTCATTGTTAAGTGCAAGGTGTCAGAGCCCGAGGGTGGAGTAGGAAGGCATCTCAGTAGAGAATCAGTGCAATATGGGCTATCAAAGTCTGAGCATTTTAGGAGAATATTCTTGGAGGAGAAGTGCGAGGTATGTGGAATAGGAGCCTTTAACAGGGTGGGATTGTACACATGGGGTAGTACCTGGAGGGGTGAGGAGCATGTCTGTGTGGGGAACGGGAGATAGCCACATAAGAGGTTGATTACATACAGGGAGACTAATCAAATAAATGTTAAGGATTATGGGAGCCAGGTTTCTTCTTGTCTAAGATGGTAGTTGCAAATATGGAAGTAGAGAAAACTAGAATGTTGTCTGTAGTATTGAGTTGGAAATAAGATATTGGTGTGACTTTATGGTTTTTATTGTGTGTGTGTGTGTGTGTGTGTGTGTGAGAGAGAGAGAGAGAGAGAGGAACAGAGAGAGACGGAGACACTGTATTAGTCACTGAGAAGGGGCCTAGAGCAGTGACACACTAATAACAGTGAGCATAATGTGTCATTGTTAATTTCCTGGTGGTTTTTGTAAGAGAATGCCTTTGTAAGAAAATACTAAATAAAAAAATTGAAGAGTGATGTGATATCATAGGTCATTTATTCTTAAATGGTTGGAAAAATAAAAGTTTTTACATTAAACATTTTCTATAAGATTATAAATTTAAAAAGAAATACAGTACTTAAAAGCAATGATGTTAGTCTACTCATTATGTTCTCATGAAATAATCACTTCTAGTTCTAAAAATTGTATAGTAATATATAGTTGTATAGGTTTTTGAGCATTAAGGATTTCCCCTACTAATAGCTGTTGTTTTTGAATGTTTAACTTGTGTGAAGTACTATGTTAAGTGCTTTTATATATTGTCATATTTAATTTTCACAAATGAATACTGCTGTTTTTGTCTTCATTTTACAGATCAGAAAAATGAGACCTAGAGAGGCAAATTGGCTGGGCCAGTACTTTCTAGTAAATGTGAAGTAGAATTTACATTTGTGCAAAAATCTCCACTGGTTCCCCATTGACCTTTGGATAAACTCTAAATTCAATATAGCTTTGAAAGCCCTGCATAATTTGCCCCACTGCACTGCCTTAGCTTTTTTGTTTTTGTAATCTGAGCACAACAATCAAAGGACTGCATCAGCAACACGTTAATAGTACTATAGTAATAATAGTAACTAACATTTATTGATTATAGTCAACATTTTTATTAGTGCTTATTCCAGGTATGGACTTTTACACACAGTAGATCCTTTAATCCTTGCAAAAAGTTTACATATCAGCATTGTTTTTAGCATTTTACAGAGTCACATCGAAACCTTTGCAAATCCTTAATCATCATACCTCTAGCTTTTTGCATATTTGTTTCCTCATTCTGGATTATAGTAGCTTCTATTCCATTGCTACCTTTTTAAAGTTTTAAAACACAGACATGCACATATATACATCACAACATACACATATATAGAGAAAAGTATGTGATCATAAAGTTATACCCAGTGAACAACGTGAAAATACTCTCATAATCACCGCCAAATAAAGAATTAGAAATTCTCAGAAGTTCCTCGTTAGTCCTTATAAACACCAATTTCTACCATTCTCCACAAATGTGAATAGTATTCTGGGTTCTTAATGCAATAGATTGATTTTACCTGTTTTGGGAAACTTTGTTTAAGTGGAACAATATAGTATGTAGTCTTTTGTGTTTAGCTTTTAAAATCAGCATTGTTTATGTGATTCATTCATGGGGCTGCCTGCAGGTAGTATTTTTTGTATGTTCAGGGCTGTACAATATTCCAATGTATAAATATAACATCTGTTGTTTTGAAGGGTATTTGGGTTGTTTCCAGTGTGCATTATTAGAAGTAATATGGTGAATGTTGTTGTACATTAAATACATATTCTTTTTTTTTTTGATACCGGGGATCAAACTCAGGTCCTTGCGCTTGCACAGCAGGCGGCGAAACCACTGAGCTAAATCCCCGGCCCCTAAATACATATTCTTAATTTCAGATCAACTCTTGGATTTATTTACACTTTATTTTAGATGACTAGATTTGACTCTTTTCTAAAATTCTTCTTAGCTGTTACAAGTGTAAAATATGTACCTTCTGTGTTATACCACTCTCTTTCCTATCATATTTATGCTTATACTAACTGTTTGCTTGCTTACTTCCCATCCAGTTGAAAGTGTGTGTTTCTTTGCATGCACGCATACCCTACCCAAAGAAGACATGTTTTCTCCTGTCTTCTCTTCCTGACACCCACTGAATATTGAAATAATTGTTGAGTGAGTAAATTTTCTATATATTCACCCTTTCAGTGCTAAAAAAAAAAATTGAAAAACCGCAACCATAAATCTAATGGATACTCACCGGTCATTGGAGAGATGCAAATGAAAACAACACTGAGATTCCACCTCACTCCAGAAAGAATGGCTATTATCAAGAAATCAACCAATAACAAATGCTGGAGAGGCTATGGGGAAAAGGAACCCTTTTCCGCTGTTGGTGGGAGTGTAGACTGGTGCAACCACTGGGGTAATCAATCTTACTTTTTTGAGTAATCAATCTTTCTTAACTCTTCTTGGTCTCTTCCCAAGAGAAAACCATCAGCCCACAGTGATATATGCACACCCATGTTTATAGCAGCGCAGTTTGTAATAGCTAAATCTCGGAAACAGCCCAAATACCTTTCAGTCAACAAGTGGAAAAAAAAGATGTGTTTTTTTTTTTATGCAACGGAGTACTACTCAGCCATAAAGAATGAGAAACTAGAGACATTTATAACTAAATGCAGTACTCTTAAGTGAAATAAATAGGAAACACATGTGCAAATTTCGAATAGTTTCTCTGGTGTGAGAAACTGAAAGTGTAAATGAGGACCAAAATGTATAATAGATAATGTGAAATAGGAAGAAAGGGTCGAAAGGGAAAGGGGAAGTTTGGGGGCGGGGGGGAGAAAAGAAGGAAAAAAATGGAAACAAAGGTTTCGTAAATAAGGAACGGTGGAGGGGTGGAAGGGAGGGAAGGGGAATGGGGAAAAAACAAGAACCAAGATATATCACGTACAGGTACAATTTCCCAATGAATGTGATCATAATGTATACCTAAAATGTACCAATAAACTTAATAAAAAGTCTAATGAATATTGGGTAATGTGCTTGATTATTCTGTGCAGAATTATCCTAAAATTGGTTAACAAGTTGTATTAAAATTTATTTTTTTATTTTTTTATTTTTTTGGTACTGGGGATCAAACTTGGGCCCCTGCGCTTGCGCAGTAGGCAGTGAAACTGTGTTAAAATTTTAATGTGACAGGCATCTATGCCATGTCTTACATAGTTATTCTACTACACAACTTTTGAAACTTTATAACTCCTAACATTTAATAACCTTATTTATGGCAAATTTAATATTTGTCCTTCAGAGGTGCTCTAAGTTTTGGAAATTACCAAAAGACATTTGGAACCAAGACTGGGGAATATTATGAGTAGTAAACTGTATCAAAAGTGAGTTCAGAGTTTGATCAACAAAGACTGACTCTTCTTCCCTAACTTCCTCCCTCCCACCCACATAGGGCCTTAAAAGTTTTCTTTTTACAAGATTAATTCACTGAATTCAGGTAGAATTAAGTCGTAATTTATAGTACAGTATTGTGCTTGAGGTTTTTTTTGTTTTTCTTTTTTGTCTTAAAACCTAGCTATTCTTACAGGATACTTATGCTTAATTTATACTACTATTTCTTTAATTTGTAAAAGTTACTTTCTTTTTCATTTTAGACTCGTTTATCTTGATTGTTGTTAAAAAACTAATACTTTCATATTTGTTTTAACCATCCTGTCCATAGCTAACAATTCTCCCCCACCTCAATTAAGTAGTAATGGTTATATATTTTTCAACCATCTTTTAATCTTTATCTCTTTATTATTGCTTTTTAGGAGTTTCAAATGATGTTTGTTTTCTGTGAAGACTGTCACTATTTTAGTGTTTTGTAAAGCATTGTTATTTGCCAAAAATGTTCATTTTTTACATTATTAATTATATCTTACTCTTTAACAACTGATATCTTTGTTAAAACAAGTTATTTTGTTGAATATAAATGATACTTCCTTCCCGTCAACCAAATCCTCTAGCAACCCTAAAATTCAACTACATTTATTAGGTAAATCACTGTGACAGATCCAATAAGCAGTACATGCTAGTAATACCTCTATTGTGAAAGGAACTAAACATTTTAGCTCTCTCTCCCTAACCAAAAAGCAAAACAAGTTTCAAAATGTTACTCAAATTAGAATACGAACATAGTTAAATAATACAGTATTAGTAACAGTAAGTTCTAACAAACAAGATTAAAGAAGGCTTTGAGATATCATTTAGACAATAGTTGTATGCCAGGTTTTTATATTTTATATATCAACAAAATGTTGCTTAATGTGGTTAACTAATTGTTTAGTGATAAACCTGGAAGAAAATGTTTTAGGTTGATTTGGAAGACAGGATACTGGACAAGGGAACAAAGATAGAGAAATGATATTTCTGTATGTACAAAAGCTCACGTGTCTAAACAACATAATGTGTCAGTTGAAAAGTGATATGTAATTTGCTTATGATGCTATGATACAAAAAAGGGTACAGAATAGGCAGGGGTTGGATCAAAGAAGGCCACATATGCTATGTTAGAACATGGTAATTTATCTTTGTAGGTGGTAGAGAGGCACTGAAGAGTTTAAAGTAAAATTAGTAGAAAGTCTTGTCTTCCAAATAAGTTGATTAGAGCAGCAATTCTGGTATCTATTATAAGAACCTTAATGATTAGATAGATATTCCAGTAAATCTTGAATTTTCTACATTGCTGCACATGGTGTGCAACAGAAGTGGATCTTCAAGGTAAAAAACTTCCTGTTTGGAATTATAAAAGTTTGTTTCAGTTTATTAATTAAATCATGCTTCCAGACAGTTTACACAGTAATGTAGTGTGTGTCCTTTTATCTTAAAAGAATAAAATACGACAGGTGAAATTTCCATCTGTCATTTGTCTGTCCCATTCCCTTGCTCCATCCTAGAGGTATATATTTTTCTCTCAGTGACAGTCTCCTATAAAGCATTGAGTCTTCTTGCTACAAGTTATTTCAATGTAATGAAATATTTTAAAGTATCTTTTATGAAAGACATACATTTAATTTATTTATTTTAAATGGTCAAAAAAACCTATTTAAAAATTTAAAGCATATTATTCATCCCAGATTTGTCTTTTCATATCTGCTTACATCTGTTTTTCAGCTACTACATTTGTGTAAAATGAGGCATATCAGTGGTGATGACTTTCTCTTTTGACATTTTGGGCTGAATAATAGAGTTATTTTTATTAATATAATCACTGCACAGTCCTTCATAGCAGAAAATATATCTACTAGTACTCACAGAAAGAAAAGACTGAACAAGATAGTAATATACTGATTAATGAAGAAATATTGGTTACACTGAAATTAAAGAAATAGAAAAAACACTAAATCAAGAAAGGATGTAGTTAAAAAATGATTGAATTTCCGAAAGCTACTTGATGTGAAAAAAGAATAATAATAGCCGATTTTTAACCTACAAATTGGGCTGAATTGTAAAAGTTATTTTAAGAATGAATATCTTAGATCTTAGAGTGAAATTTTCCCCTCAAACATTCATTCTACCAATATTTGAATGGCTAACATGGCCAGGTACTGAGGCTACCAAGATGACATGTCCTGCAGAAAAAGCATTCGACAAAATCCAACACCCATTCATGATAAAAACCCTACACAAAATTGGAATGGAAGGTCTTTATCTTTACCTGATTAAGGCTATATATGAAAAACCAACAGCCAACATCATACTAAATGGTCAAAAACTGAAAACCTTCACGCTAAAATCAGGAACAAGACAAGGATGTCTACTATCACCACTCCTATTCAATATAGTTCTGGAAACATTAGCCACAGCAATTAGACAAGAGAAAGAAATAAAAGGAGTAAAGATAGGAAAGGAAGAAGTTAAACTGTCATTATTTGCTGATGATATGATACTCTACATAGAAGACCAAAAAAACTGCCAAAAGACTTCTAGACTTAATTGACAGATTCAGTAGAGTAGCTGGATACAAGGTCAACACTCAAAAAACAATAGCCTCTTGTACACAAATAACAGAATCACTGAGAGAAAAATTAGAGAAACAGTTCCTTTTACATTAGCATCCAAAAAATGAAATATCTAGGAATCAGTCTAACAAAGGAAGCAAAAGACCTCTACACAGAAAACTGCAGCACTCTGAGAAAAGAGATCGAAGAGGATGTAGGAAAATGGAAAGATATCCCTTGCTCCTGGGTAGGAAGAATCAACATAGTGAAAATGGCCATACTTCCAAAACTGCTATATAGATTTAATGCAATACCAATTGAAATTCCAACAATATATTTCACAGAACTAGAGAAAACAATCCAAAAATTAATTTGGAACCAGAAGAGACCTAGAATAGCAAAAGCAATTCTAGGCAACAGAGACATGGCAAGGGGTATCACAATCCCCAACTTGAAACTATACTACAAAGCTACTGTGATAAAAACAGAATGGTACTGGCAAAGAAACAGACCCGAGGATCTGTTAGATTAGATCTAATAGATTAGAAGATACAGAAAACAACTCCAGACATACTCAGCCACCTCATCTTTGACAAAGGAACCAACCATCCTCACTGGAGGAAAGATATCCTCTTTAATAAATGGTGTTGGAAAAACTGGATTTCAACCTGCCAAACATTAAAACTAGACCCATATCTACAACTATGCACTAAACTAAGATCGAAGTGGATTAAAGATCTAAATATTAAGACAGAAACACTATACTTGCTGGAAGATAAGTTAGGTAGAACTCTTGAAGACATTGGCATAGGAAAAGACTATGAACAAAACCTCAGTAGCATGGGAACTAGCAGAAAGAATCAACAGCTGGGATCTCATCTCATTAAAAAGCTTCTGCACTGCAAGAGAAAACACCAGCAGAGCTAACAGACAACCTACAATGTGGGAAAAAATTTTTAGCAGCTGTACCTCAGACAAAGGACTACTATCTGGAATATATATAAAGAACTGAAAAAATAAAAAAATAAAATCAACCCCCCCCAAATTTAAAGACCCAGTTCAAAAATGGGCATCTGAAATGAACAGACATTTCTCAAAGAAGTAGAAATAGCAAATAAACGTATGAAAAAATGTTCAACATCACTGGTCATTCGAGAGATGCAGATGAAAACAACACAGATTCCAGCTCACCTCAGAAAGAATGGCTGCTATCAAGAAATCAACCAATAACAAATGTTGGTAGGGTTGTGGGGAGAAAGGAGCCCTTCTCCATTATTGGTGGAAATGCAGACTGGTGCAACCACTGTGGAAATCAGTATGGAGATAGCTCAAAGAACTAGAACTGGAAGTCCCATTTGACCCAGCTATTCCCCTTCTGGGTATCTTCCCAAAAGAATTAAAAGAATCATACCGCAGCGATGTATGTGCACCCATATTTATAGTGGCAGTTTGTAATAGCAAAGCTTGGAAACAGCCCAGGTGCCCATCCACTGGAACCTGGATAAAAAGATACGGGTTTTTTTTAATAAAATGGAGTACTACTCAGCCATAAAGAATGAGAAGCTAGAGACATTTATAGCTAAAAGGATACATATTGAGGACATACTCTTACGTGAAATAAATAGGACACGTGTAAATACCGGTTTCTCTGGTATGAGAAACTGAAAGTGTAAATAATCATTAAAATGAATAATTGATAATGTGAAATAGGAAGAAAAGATCCAAAAGGGTAGGGGAAGTGGGAGGGCTAGGGGAAAGGAAAGAAGGGAAGGGAAAAATTATGAAAGGAAAAAATGGAAACAAAGTCTTTGTAAATAGGCAAGGGTGGAGGAGGTGAAAGGGAGGACAGGAAATGGGGAAAAAATAAGAACCAAGATATATCATGTAAAGGTACAAGTACCCAATGATAAATGTAAATGTATACCTAAAATGTACCAATATAAAAATCTAAGGAAAAAAAAAGATGACATGACCTCTATCTTCTTGGAGCTAATAGAATTTTGTGGCATATATCAATTAAAAATATCAAATATTTGTTTTATTTTTTTCTATAATTCTTTTTCCTAATTTTGAGTCAAAGTCAGAATTCTTGTCTCTTCTTCCTCCTATATCCCTAGCATCTAGAACAATTGCTAGACATGCAAATATTTATTAAATGAATAATTGATGAGTTGGAAGGATTAAAAACTGATCTTATGACTCGTTAGCATTATGATCGATGCTCCAAAGGGAATAACAGGGCAGCATTCTGTGAGTAATATAAAAGCATGTAACAGTGGGTCTAGTTGAGTGTAAAGTAAATTAAATGAAACTTTAAATTGAGGCAGTGTTTCTTAGACAAAATTATAAGAATGAGTGGGCAGTATCTAGACATGTTTTGGGAATGTGAATGGTATTGAAGTGTATTTTGGCTGAAGGACAACTTTGTGAATATCTCAGGTGGTGTACAAGGTAGCATTTTTTTAAGTTTTGATATTGATGGGTGGGGCTAGGGTATTTGGCAAAGCATGGTATGTCCTGCAGAGTCAGTGACTAAATATCTTTCCAGTCTTTTATATTGTCATTCTTTCACATTTTTTCAGTTTTTTGGACATGGTTGCAGAAAACTAAATAAAAGTTCAGTTCCCTGCCTGCTATATTGAAAAATAGAATTCAGAACATTTCTGCCATTATAAAAAGTTCTCGGTAATGCTGTTCTTGAGAATTTTGTTTTCTTTTCTCTATGTCTTTATACACACTGATTTTCCTTTTCTAAATGTGTAAGTGTGTATTTTGCCTAGCTAACTCCTGTTCTTCCATTAAGACTCTGCTTCAGTATTATCATTTCTGATAGTATCATTTCCTATCTGCTTCCAACTTTAAAATCTGGATTGTTGCCTTTTGTCATAAAGTCTGTTGCATTAAAATCCAGGAGTCAGTGTTAATTATAACAGATACAAAGAATTAAAATTTTGGGTAAATGTGTAGCTGTGTATGTACTGAATGTAGTGTATCAGTATACCAGCATTAATTAAATAGCTATTTAAATTGATTTTCTCAATGTTGACTGAAGAAGTACTTTTCACTAGATAATTGTGACATTAGGAAAATACTGAATCTTTTCAGTATGTAGGTCAAAGTTACCAGATTTGCCACTGAATGATAATTGTATATGTTTAATCAGACTAAAATAAAATTGATTCTAGCTACTTAAGAATCTATGTAAAGGTAAATAGTGTATTTATAGGTAGAAAAACAGTGAATCAGTTGTATTTTCATTATGAAACACAAAATTAAGTCTGTAGCCATCATGTCACCTTTAACCATTAGCATTGTGATAAACATTGAGGAATACAGAAAGCATCAACATGGTACCTACTCTCAAGTTTGTACTATAATTACTGATTTTCAGCAAGTTTCACCTCTGCTCTACTTTATCCACTACTCCCTGTATCTCTACATGAGTTGGTATGTTTCACTTCTGTAATGGGAAATCCACATATGTGTGAGTGTGAAGGTGAGGGGACCTTATATTCAGCAATTTTTAGGGCTTCAGAAATGTTATTAGTTGAGCAATAGAAGAACACAATAAAACAGGATTTGAATTGGGAGAGGGGCTTCAAAGTTTTCTTCAGGGCTGGTCTTATGTCCTAGGTAAGAGACAAAAGACACATTCTTTCTCTGGCTTGTTTATCTAGGTGTAATGACTATATTTTCCAGACCAGAGATCTAGTTACTTTCTTATTTTTTTATTAAATTTTATTTTTTATCCCATTCCCTCTCTCAAACACCTTCTCTTCCCTATGTACAAAAGCTTTGTTTCCAGTTTTTCCTTCTATTTTCACTTTTTCTTCTGGTCCCTTCCTTTCTCTCTCCCGCCTGCCTTGTTCCCCTTCACAGTTGAATACTTTCTTTCCATTTCCCAACATCCATTATACATTTCAGTCCTTATTTGAATTTTCAGTTTCTCACACCAGAGAAACAGTGCCGTATTTAAACATGTATGACCGATTTATTTCACTTAAGAATATGGTCTCGAGGTCTATCCATTTAGCTATAAATGTCTGAAGCACATCCTTCTTTATGGCAGAGTAGTACTCCATTGTATAAAAAAACCACATCTTTATCCACTCGATGGTTGATGAGCACTTGGGCTGTTTCCAAGATTTACCTATTACAAACTGTGCTGCTGTAAACACGGGTGTACATATATCACTGTGGTCTGACGGTTTTCTTTCGGAAAGATACCAAGAAGAGGTATAGCTGAATGAAACCTCTAGTTTTACTTTTTTGAGAAATCTGCACACTGATTGCCACAGTGGTTGCACCAGTCTGCACTCCCACCAACAGTGAAAGGTTCCTTTTTTCCCACAGCCTCTCCAGCATTTGTTATTGGTTGATTTCTTGATAATAGCCATTCTTTCTGGAGTGAGGTGGAATCTCAGTGTTGGTTTCATTTGCATCTCTCAAATGACCAGTGATGTTGAACATTTTTTCATATATTTATTTGCCATTTCTGATTCTTCATCTGAGAAGTCTCTTTTCATTTCAGATACCCATTTTTTGCATTGGGTCTTTAAATTTGGGGAGTCTGATTTTTTTTTTTAGTTCTTTATATATTTTTGATAATAGTCCTTTATTTGAATAACTAGTAAAACGTTTTCTGACTCTCTGGATTGTCTTTTCACTCTGTTGGTGGTCTCTCTTGCTGTGCAAAAGCTTTTTAATAAGATGAGGTCCCAGTTGTTGATTCTTTATAGTGTTTCCCGTGTGGTCTGGGTTTTATTCATGAAGTCTTTGCCTACTCCCATGTCCTCAAGCGTTCTACCTATTTTTCTTCAGCAGATTTAGTGTTCCTGTTTTAATATTGAGATCTTTGATCCATTTAAGTTGTGGGTTAGTGCTTGGTGAAAGATATGGGTCTAGTTTCAATCTTCGGCATGTGGAAAGCCAGATTTTCCAGTGCCATTTATTAAAGAGGCTGTCTTTCTTTCACTGGAGGTGTTTGGATCTTTCATCAAAGATAAAATGGTTGACTATGTCTGGAGTTGTTTTTGCATCCTCTAGTCTGTTCCATCGATCTTCAGGTCTGTTCTTTTGCCAGTAACATGCTGTTTTTATCACTGTAGCTTTATAGTATGATTTAAAGTCAGGGATTGTGATGCCCCTTGCTCTGCCTTTTTGCCCAGAATTTCCTTTGCTATTCTACATCTCTTCTGGTTGTGATTGTTTTTTCTAATTCTGTGAGATATCCTGTTGGGATTTTGATTGGGATTGCATTGAATCTGTATAACAGTTTTGGAAATATGGCCATTTTCACTGTATTGGTTCTTCCTATCCAAGAACAAGGGATATCTTTCCTTTTTCCGATATCCTCTTCAATCTCCTTTTGCAGAGTACTGTAGTTTCAATGTAAAGGTCTTTTACTTCCTTCTTTAGATTGATTCCTAGGTATTTCATTTTTTTTGGATGCTATTGTGAAAGGGATTGTTTCTCTAATTTCTATCTCCATGTGTCTATTATTCATGTACAGGAAGGCTATTGAATTTTGAGTGTTGATTTTGTATACAGATACGCCACTGAATTTGGTTATCAAATCTAAGAGTCTTTTGGTGGAATTTTTGTTGTCTTCTATGTAGAGTATCATATCATATGAAAATAGTGATAATTTAACTCCTTCCTTTTCTATGCTCATTCCTTTTATTTCTTTTTCTTGTCCAATTGCTCTGGCTAGTGTTTCCATAACTGTATTGAACAAGAGTGGTGACAGTGGACATCCTTGTCTTGTTTCTGATTTTAGAGTGAAAGCTTTCAGTTTTTGTCCATTTAGTATGATGTTGGCTGTTTGTCATAGATAGTTTTTGTCAGATTGAAATAAAGACCATCTATCCCAATTTTCTGTAGGGTTTTTATAATGAATGGATGTTGGACCTTATTAAATGCTTTCTCTGCATCTATGGAGAGGATCATAAGAGCTCTTGGCTCTGTTAAAATAGTGTATTACACTTATTGATTTATGTATATGGAACTATCCCTGGATCCCTGGGATGAATCCTCTTTTGGTCATGATGTATAACCTCTTTGATGATTTGTGGCATTCTATTTGCCAGTATCTTATTGAGGATTTTTGCATTTATATTCATTAGGGAGATTGGCCTGTAATTCTCTTTTTTGGTTGGATCCTTCTCTGGTTTTGGAATCAGAGTAATGCCTGCTTCCAGGAATAAATTTGGGAGTATTGGTTCCCTTTCAGTTTTATTGAAGAGTTTGAGGAGTAGGGACATCAGATCTTCTCTGAATTTCATGTAGAATTCAGCAGTGAATCCATCAGGGCCAGGGCTTTTCTTTATTGGTAGAATTTTTAATGACATATTCAGTTTCATTGACTGATACTGGTTTATTTAAAACTCTATATCTTCTTGATTCAGTTTTGGTAATTCATATGTATTTAGACATCTATTCATTTCTTCTATATTTTCCATCTTATGAGAATACAGGTTCTCAAAAGTAGGTATTGGTAATCTTCTGAATCTCTGCAGGATGTTGTGATTTCACTCTTTTCTTTCCTAATTGCATGGATTTGAGTCTTCTCTTTCCTTTTTTTGATAAGGTTGGGTAAGGGTTTGTCAATTTTAATCTTTCAAAGAACCAACTCTTTGATTCATTGATTCTTTCTATTGTTTTCTTAGTCTCCATTGCATTAATTTCGGCTCTGATTTTTATAATTTCCTCCCTTGTATGAGCTTTGGGTTTGACTTGCTCTTCTTTTTCTAGAAGTTTGAGGTTCATCATTAGGCTCTTCGAACCCACTCTGTTTTCCTGATATAGGAATTCACCAGTATAAATTTCCCTCCTAGGACTGCTTTCATTAAGTCCCATAAGTTCTGGTATGTTGTATTGTCATTAAACCATAATTGGTAGCAATTGTCTTATTTCTTCTTTAATTTCATCTGTGACCCATTAGCTGTTCAGGAGAGTGTTACTTAATTTCCATTTGCTTTTGGAGTTCTTGTGCTTTCTTTTGCCATTGATTTCCAGTCATTGCACTATGGTCTGATAATATGCATGGGATTATTTCAATTCCTTTGCATTTACTTAATCATGTTCTATGAACTACTGTGCGACCTATTTTAGAGAAAGTCCCACATGCAGCTGAGAATAATGTGTATTCTGATGTTTAGGGGTGTAACACTCTGTAGACATCTACTGAGTCCATTTGTTTAAAAGTTTGGTTCAATTCTCATATTTCATTGTTGATTTTTTTTCTAGTTGATCTGTTTGTGACAGTGGGGTATTGAGGTCCCCCATCACAACTCTTTGTAGTCACTGTATGATTTTTCATGTTCATTAATATTTGTTTTATATACTTTGGTACCCTGCTATTTGGTGCATGTATATTTATGATTGTTATCTCTTCTTCTCAGATTGTTCCCTTTACCAGGATATAGTGACCTTCTTTGTCTCTCTTAATCAATCCTGGCTTGAAATCCACTTTGTCTGCAAGTAGAATAGCTACCTGTGCTTTTTTCCAAGTTCCTGTTGTGTGGAATATTGTTTTCCATCCCTTGACTTTTAGTCTATGAATTTTTTGAATTAAATATGTTTCTTATATGCAGCATATTGTTGGATCTTGCTTCTTGATTCATTTTGCCATCCTGTTTCTTTTGACTGGTGAATTGAGACCATTAACATTGATGGCTATAACTGATATGTATTGTCTTATCTCTGTCATGTTATTTTCCTCCTGTTGGCTTTCTTCTTTCCATTTATGTTTAATTTCTTGCCTTGCCTGGTGGATTCATTCTCTTAGGGTTCAAAGAGTTGTAATCCTTATTGTCTCTTTCTAAAATATCCTTCCGAACACTTTGGAGTGCGGGCTTAGAGTTTTTGAATTTCTTCAGGTGTTCTTTGTCACAGAAGTATCTTATTTCTCCTTCAGTTTTGAAGGATAGTTTTGTAGGGTACATCAGTTGGTCTGGATTAGAGGTTGTTTTCCTTTAGAGAAAGAAAGAAAAAGGAAAAACAGCCGGGTGAGACAAGACAAGCAGCTTGAAGTTCCTGCGGCAATCCCGGGCCACGCCCACGGCACGGTGAGGTCCGCTTAGCCGCGCAGGCGCCTCCAACACTCAGTCGTTCCCCGCCCCCCCAATGCACCGCCTACCTTCTGGCTTTTCGCTACCTGGTCCCACACTACAGAGGCACAGGAGATTATAAAGACCCTTGTCCTGAGCCCCACAAGATAGAGCAGAAGTTAGTAACAGAAAGAGGGCTTCTCAGGCTTCTGGAAGAAAACTGAAGATCAGCACAGTAAAGAGAATCTCTACAATAAAGGCACATCAGACCACTGTACTTGGTCTGCTGCTGGCTTGCTGAGACACATTGACTTGTATATGCACAGGGATTCCTCCGTTGCCTACTGTGACAACAGAGACATACCCTGAAGGAGGCCCATAATTTCTATTGCTATTTGCAAAAAAGAAAAAAAAAAACTTTTTTCTTATTTTTAATTCTTAATTTTTACTTTTTTTTCTACTCTTCAGAGTTTTACTTTTCTTTCTTTTCTTTCATCTTTTCTTTCTCTCTCTCTCTCATTCTCTCACTGTCCCACATTGCCCCTCATCTCCCCATTTATTCCTTTCTGCACTGAATTCGGATTTCTCCCTTACTGTTCTTTTCTTCTCTTTTTCCTTCTCTTGATTATCATTAGGTTTAAAGGAAAGTAAATTTAGTATCTAGCCTCCCTGTTGCTGTTAGGTGAGTCTATTCACATCTTTGTTCTTTCATTCTGCCATTTTCTCTTGCCTTTAACTACTTCTTAGAGTTTATGTGATCTTTCTGTGTGTTCTGGCCTCACTGCTAATCTTACCTGTTCTTTCTACCTGTCCTTCCCTCCTTAACTCCTTTTAGCTCCCCACCCCGAGGGGGAAAGATGCTATATTGAAGAGTTTATTCATTATAAACTTACATTGGGTTGGTCCTTGGTTTTAATTTAACTCACATAGTTAAAAGTGATAGATTAATAACTACCACAAATTGTCATTTTCTAAGCTGTGCTTGATGCTATGGTATTGCTGACTATATCATTTGGGCTAACATGTTGTGGTTGATCTAATTAGTTTTCCTTCCTGATATAAGAAAAATATAATAGCTTCAGAGTCATTAGAGTCTCAAAACTCAAACACAAGCTATATCTAGAAGACACCTCTGAAAAGCAGTCATTCCACAAGAGTTTTAAACACAAGCAACAAAGATACCTACATTAAGCAATCTTGAAATATCAACCCAGGAATTAAATCAAGGACAGTACCAAAAACAAAAATGAGAAGACACTTAAGCAAGACACAAACGCAGGCTTCCACACCACAAAAAGGAAATTCTGGGGAAAATGAGGTGGAAAACTCTGATAAGCAACCACTTGGACACCCTGAACTGATAGCACAGGAAGTAACAAAGCAGATGCCTGAGGCTCTAGAAAATTTCAAAACAGCAATAATCTCCCAGATAAATACGGATGTGGTGAGCAGAGTGAAAGACATGATTAGAAGCTCTAGAGCAGAAACAGATAAGAAAATAGATGAGATCAGAAACATGCTGGAAGCCATGAATGCCCAGCATAAGAAAGAAATGGAAAACATGATCGCTCAACATTAGAAAGAAATGGAATCCATGAAACAGATTCAGACAGATATTCAGGAGATTAAAAACTCCATTGAAAGCATGCAAAGCAGACTAAGAGAATCTGAAGACAGAATATCAGATATAGAAGACAGGTTTGCTTTTAAGGACCATGAAAACAGATTTCTTAAAGATAGTAAGGGACCATGAGAAATCAATCCAACAGCTGCTAGATGATGCAAAGAAGAATAACATAAGACTCATAGGAGTCCATGAAAAAACAGGAGAAAGTACAACAGACATAAAAAAACTGTTCACAGAAATAATAGTAAATAACTTCCCAGACAGAGGTAGAGAGTTGGACGTACAGATAAAGGAGGCATATAGAACTCCATCCAGCCATGACCAAAAAAAATCTACACCTAAACATATAATAGTCAAGATCTCAGAAACCCAACAGAAGAACAAAATTCTAAGGCAGTTAGAGAAAAGAAGCAAATTACCTACAAAGGAAAGCCCATCAGAATCACGGCAGATCTCTCAACACAAACCCTCAAATCAAGGAGAGCCTGGAGTGAAGTATTTCAAGCCCTAAAAGAAAAAACTTCCAACCTAGACTGTTGTATCTGGCAAAATTATCTTTCAAAATCGATGGGGAAATTAGATACTTCCATGACCAAGAACACCTGAGAAATTTCATGAACACCAAACCAGCACTCCAAACAATTTTAAGCAATATCCTAGAAAAAGACAATGAAGGTCACAACTCCATGAGGCCCAGCAGAGAGAAGGCACCATGCAAGGTAAGACACTAAAGCTAAAGGGGGGAAAATAAGAAAAGAGCCAACAACAGTAAAACATCATGACAAGGATGAGTCATATCTGTCAATTATAACTCTCAATGTTAATGGCCTCAATTCACCAATCAAAAGAAATAGACTGGCAGAATGGATTAAGCAAAACCCAGCAATATGCTGTATACAAGAAACACACCTAACTCAAAAGGAAATCCATATACTGAAAGTACAAGGATGGAAAACAGTTCTCCATGCAACAGGAACCCAGAAAAAAGCAAGTGTAGCCATCTTATTTGCAGACAAAGTAGATTTCAAACCAAAACTAATTAAGTGAGAAAAAGATGGTCACTACATTCTTGTGAAAGGAACAATCCAAGAGGAAGAGATGACAATCCTAAATATATATGCACCAAATACAAATGCCCCCAACTGTACAATACAAATATTAATGGACATGAAAAACCAAATAAGCACTAATACAGTTGTAGTGGGGGACCTCAACACCCCTCTATCACAAATAGATCAACTAGGAAAAAAATTAACAATGAAATTCTAGAACTAAATGAAGCTATTGAACAAATGGACTTAATAGATGTTTACAGAGTATTCCACCCCACAAAATCAGAATACACAGTCTTTTCAGCTGCACATGGGTCATTCTCCAAAATAGATCACATGCTAACTCATGGGACATGTCTAAGTAAATGTAAAAGAATTGAAGTTATCCCTTGTATATTATCAGACCATAGTGCAATAAAATTGGAGATCAATAACATAAGAAACCACAGAACACCCACAAACACATGGAAATTGAACAACACCCTCCTGAACAACCAATGGGTCACAAAGGAAATTAAAGAAGAAATTAGACACTTTCTACAAGTAAGTGAAAATGCCAGTACAACATACAGGAATCTACGGGACACAATGAAAGCAGTTCTACGCAAGAAATTCATAGCAGTGAATGCCCATATTAGGACAACAGAGAGAACTCAGTTAAATAACTTAATGCAGAATGTCAAGCTCCTAGAAAAAGAAGAGCATAACAAACCCAAAGCTCATACAAGAAAGGAAATGATAAAGATCCGAGCAGAAATCAATGCAATGGAGACTAAGAGAATGATACAAAAAAATCAATGAATCAAAGAGTTGGTTTTTGAAAGAATAAATAAAATCTATAAACCTTTAGCCAACCTTATCAAAAAAAAAGGAAAGAAAAGGCTCAAATACATGCAGTTAAAAATGAAAAAGGCGAAGCCATAACAAATCCAGCAGAAATCCAGAGAATCATCAGTACCTACTTTGAGAACCTGTACTCTAATAAAATGTAAAACACAGAAGAAATGGACAGATTCCTAGATACATATGAATTGCCAAAATTAAATCAAGAAGATATAGAAATTCTTTTTTTAAAGCTTTTATATTTTTTTATTTTGCAGAAAATAAATTATACAACTTAAAAAATAAAATCCAAAAATTAAGCAGTTCATCAAAATATTTCAGCCTGCTGCATACAGAAACTGCTACCATTCAGAATTGTACAGCATTACCATCGCAGTATGTAGTGGCACACATTCGAAGATCGCATAGACCATGTGAGGATAGATTACACCTTAGGAACTCAGATTTGTTCAACACTCCAGATGACATATACTGTAGATGACAGGCAAGCTCTCGTGTATTATTTCACATACATGACCTTGGAAGAATTGATAAGACAGCATCCCAGTCATTTACATGAAAATAGAAAAACCAGTTTAAATTTATGATAGCAAATCTTTCTGTAAAACTAGCAAGTCTTTCACTCAAACTGAATTTTAAAAATTTGTCCTTTGAGCAGGGTTACTGACATATTTACTGCAAATAATGAAAAATACCTTTTAAACTACTAAGGTCATATTCTGTATTAAGTATAATAAAAAGTAATAAGAAAGCTAACATTTCATTTTTGGAAATTGTAACATTTATGTAAAAAGCAACAGCAAGAGAATTAAGTAGGTTGATAGAACTCAGGGACCCCTCCAATAAATGTAAAAACTGGAAGACTTCAGAATTTCTGTTACGATCTCATTAAATCGTTGAAACATTAATATTCTAATATTTATCTCATAAGCATCAAAAATGTCCTATTTTCACTTTGTAAATTTTGTTTCATATCTACTTACTATGACGAGGTGGCAACAACAGTTACCATTTTCATATGGTTCCATCTTTAAATCAGAAAATTAATGTTCAAAACTTAACCTCTGGCCATGCAGAGTGGCTCATGCCTGTAATCCCAGCACTTGAAAGGCTGAGGCAGGAGAATCAATCGCAGTGAGTTCAAGGCCAGCCTGGGCTGCATAGTGAATTCAAGGACAGCCTGAACTACATAGTGAGACCCTGGTTAAAAAAACAGAAACAGAAACAAAAACAAAAACAAATACAGCTTCTTAGGAGTCCTCCTGGAACATTACTCATAAGAAAAGGTTTTATTGGTCTTGGAGTTTAGAGACTGGACTTTTTTTTCATAGCTATGTGAGGCGTCATCCCTGCTCAGATAATGCTAATTTTAAGTGCACACTGGAGAAAGAGACCTGATAAAGAATACTGTGATTCTGTACCGGTAGCAAACTACTGGTTAAAATTATTCTCTCCAGACTCTTTTTTCTTCAGTTTGCAAACATATGTCAAGACATATTTAAAGAAAATTCAACAATGGCACAGGTACTGTGTCAATACAGTGTTTTCATAAACACCAAAACTTAGTTAAACTTCTGTATAAATAATTTTAAAACTGATTGAAAAGTGTAAGTCTACAGTATTTGCTGCTGTTCAATCCCCCAAATACATTTAGGACATAATTAGCTCTTTAAAAATTTAATAGAAAACTTTTGCTATGGATTTAGCGTTACTCCTCATTAAATTTGCCTTGTGGAATCAAAACACTATGGCTCTCATTCCCCCCGCTCCCCGGTACCAGAGATCAAACTCAGGACCTTGTGCTTGTGAGGCAGGCATGGTGCCACTGAGCTAAATCTCCAGCCCCCTCATTCTTAAATGACCAAAAAAGATTAGAAACATCAAAGTAGTTCTGAGAATAATTATGGTTTAAAACAAATCTTACATATTTTTTTTAAGTCTATAATTTTTCCTCCTATTGTTTCTTCCTTTGGCTTTCTTATATCAGGACAAGCAAATATGCCAATATCACACTATTTGTTAGACTTAAGAGCCAAATTATTACTAGAAGATATAGAAATTCTAAACACCCCAATTGCAATGAGTGAAATTGAAAATGTAATAAAAAACAACCAACAAAAAAAAGCCCAGGTCCTGATGGCTTCACTGCTGAATTCTACAAGACATTTAAAGAAGAACTATCGCCATTACTATTTAAACTCATCAAGGAAATTGAAAAGGAAGCAAGGCTTCCAAATTCATTCCTGGAAGCATGTTTTACTTTGATTCCAAAACCAGGGAAAGACCCAACCCAAAAAAAGAACTACAGACCAATATCCCTAATGAACATAGGTGCAAAAAAATCCTCAACAAGATACTGGCAAACAGAATGCAGAATGTCATCAAGAATATCATACACCCTGACCAAGTCGGATTTATCCCAGGGATGCAACGATGGTTCAACATTTGTAAATCAATAAATGTAATACACTATATTAACAGAGTCAAGGACAAAAACCACATGATCATCTCAATAGATGTAGAAAAAGCATTTGACAAAATCTAACACCCATTCATGATAAAAACATTACAGAAAATTGGACTAGGAGGTCTTTATCTCAACCTGATTAAGGCTATCTATGAAAAACCAACAGCCAACATCATACTAAATGGTCAAAAACTGAAAACTTTCATGCTAAAATCAGGAACAAGACAAGGATGCCCACTGTCACCACTCCTGTTCAATATTGTTCTGGAAACATTAGCCATAGCAATTAGACAAGAGAAAGGAATAAAGATAGGAAAGGAAGAAGTGAAACTGTCATTATTTGCTGATGATATGATACTTTACATAGAAGACCCAAAAAACTCAGTCAGAAGTCTTCTAGACCTAATTGACAGATTCAGTAGAGTAGCTGGACACAAGGTCAACACTCAAAAAACAATAGCCTTTTTATATACAAATTGCAGACCCACTGAGAGAGAAATTCGGGAAATAATTCCTTTTACAATAGCATCTAAAAAAATGAAATATCTAGGAATCAACCTAACAAAGGAAGCAAAAGACCTCTACACTGAAAACTACAGCACTCTGAAGAAGGAGATTGAAGAGGATATAAGAAAATGGAAAGATATCCCTTGTTCCTGGGTAGGAAGAACCAATATAGTGAAAATGGCCATACTTCCAAAACTACTGTATAGATTCAATGCAATGCCAATTGAAATTCCAACAATATACTTCAAAGAACTAGAGAAAATCCAAAAATTCATTTGGAAACAGAAGAAACCTAGACTAACAAAAGCAATTCAAGGCAACAGAGACATGGCTGGGGGCATCACAGTCCCCAACTTGAAACTATACTACAAAGCTACTGTGATAAAAACAGAATGGTACTGGCAAAGAAATAGACCTGAAGATCGGTGGAATAGATTCAAAGATGCAGAAACAACTCCAGACATACTCAGCCACCTCATCTTTGACAAAGGAGCCAACCACCCTCATTGGAGGAAAGATGTCCTCTTTAATAAATGGTGTTGGAAAAACTGGATTTCAACCTGTCAAATTAAAACTAGACCCATACCTATCACCGCATACTAAACTAAGATCAAAGTGGATTAAAGATCTAAATATTAAGTCAGAAACACTAAACTTGCTGGAAGATAAGTTAGGTAGAACTCTTGATGACATTGGCATAGGAAAAGACTTTATGAACAAATCTTCAGTAGCAGGAGAGCTAGCACAAAGAATCAACAACTGGGATCTCATCATATTAAAAAGCTTCTGCAATGCAAGATAAACTACCAACAGAGCTAAGAGACAGCCTACAATGTAGGAAAAAATTTTTCGCATCTGTACCTCAGACAAAGGTCTACTGTCAAGAATATATAAAGAACTGAAAAAAACCAGACCTCCCAAATTCAAAGACCCAATTCAAAAATGGGTATCCGAAATGAATAGACATTTCTCAGACAAAGAAGTAAAAACAGCAAGTAAATATATGAAAAAATATTCAACATCACTGGTCATTCGAGAGATGCAGATGAAAACAACACAGGTTCCACCTCACCCCACAAAGAATGGCTGCTATCAAGAAATCAACCAATAAGAAATGCTGGCGGGGGTGTGGAGAGAAAGGAACCCTTCTCCATTGTTGGTGGGAATGTAGATTGGTGCAACCACTGTGGAAATCAGTATGGAGATACCTCAAAAACTAGGACTACAGGTCCCATTTGACCCAGCTATTCTTCTACTGGGAATCTTCCCCAAAGAATTAAAAGAATCATACCACAGCGATATATGTGCACCTATGTTTATAGCGGCACAATTTGTAATAGCTAAAGCTTGGAAACAGCCCAGGTGCCCATCGACTGGAAACTGGATAAAGAAGATGTGGTTTTTTTATAAAATGGAGTATTACTCAGCCATAAAGAATGAGAAACTAGAGACATTTATAGCTAAATGGATGCATATTGAGGCCATGCTCTTAAGTGAAATAAATAGGACACATGTGTAAATACCGAATAGTTTCTCTAGTGTGAGAAATTGAAAGTGTAAATAAGGATGAAAATGATTAAAATCAATAATTGATAATTTGAAATAAAAGTTCCAAGGGTTTGGGGATGGTGGAAGGGAAAGGGGAAAGGGAAGAAGGGAAAGAAAAAAATTATGAGAAAAAAAAATGGAATCAAACTATATAGATAGGGAAGGGTAGAGGGAGTGAAGGGTGCACAGGTAGTGGGAGAAAAAATAAAAACTAAGATGCATCATGTTCTCGTACAAACACCCAATGATAAATGTAAATGTATTTTATACCTAAAATGTACCAATAAATATATGTATTTAAAAAATAAAGAAGAAAAAGAAAAAAAAGAAAGATTATAACCCCAAAACATTCAATTCAAGGTGTGTCTCTGCTGTCACTGTTAGGCAATGTGGATAAACAGTCCAGAGACAAATTGATTAATCCCAGTAATCTAGCTGTAGCTTCACGGTGAGTTAATTGATAATCCCAGCTAGCCTGCCCCTTAAGTTCCTCTGAAGTTCAGGCCAGTTTCTGGCTATGAGGTTGGAACAGGATTCCTTGAGCCTACAACAGTCTGTATGTCTCCTGCTGGCTTGAACTCAGCTTCCTGACCTGCAAACTTGAACTCAGCACCCACACTGAGACACTGGGAGCCACTAGATGGAGTCCGCCTGCAGCTGTTCTGAGTTCGGAGCTCAGTTGGCTCCTCTTCAAGATGGCTACCAGCCAGTCACCCTCTCCTGGGTGAGTCTGAACCTGGATAACTCACCAGCTGCTGCCGTCCGGTTTATTCACTGCTCTGTTCCACTGCTGTGTTTCTCTGTGAAGGCCTCTTGGATCCTCAGTAGTCATTGTGCATCTGCACATTTGGCCAGCCATTCCCTTGGTAGGTAGTGGAGCTGGGAGTATCTCTGTTGCCTTCACTCATCCTCAGTTTTAGGCAGGCTTTGTGTCCCTGGTTATCAGGAATTAGGTTTTCCTAGTGACCCTGCTGTTTTCTGCGGTATAGGGGACATCTAAGTCTGGGAAAGTTTCCAATTCTTCAGAGATAGACTTTTTTCCTCACTTATTCCAGTCACAAATAGGTGTTTTTCATTTGTGTTCTGGGAGTGACATAGTTTGCTCCTCTGCGACAGTTATCATGAGGCTTTTGATTCTTAAGGGAACAAGGACCAGTCAGGGCTTTATGCTCTTCCCACAGTGGCATTCTCTCCTTTCTTCCAGGCCTGCATCACGAAGACAGACTTGCTCCAGTCTCTTCTGTTCTTTTCTTCATCATTAACAGTTGGTGAAGTCTGTGGAAAAGAGTTTATGAATGGATATCTGCAGCTCCAAAGTGTTCTGTATTCTCACACTAGCCCACACTTGTCTATTTCTGTTAGCAATTTGTTTAAAATTTTAGTTGAATCCTTACCTACTTGTTTGATAGCCCTGCCTCCTTCCATGTATGAGTCAGTTTTCATGTCTGATCTCTCCTTGGAGGTACTTACTTTCTCCATATATTTCAAATTACTGGATTACCCAATAACCTCAGCTTTCCAAAAGGTTTAAGAAAAGTAATGCTTTTGTAGATTATGCAGCTCTTCCCACCTTACCTCCTTTCCTTTCCCCCTTACTCCTTTTCTCCTTCCCACTTTCCTTCACTTTCATTCTGGTTATGAGCCCAGGGCCTTGTACATGCTAGACAAATGCTCTACCTCTGAGTTCCACGTGCAACCCTCTAGCCTGTTTTTGATGGGAATGACATTCTCTTTTAGCTTTTTGCGTTTTAAGTAGAAGCCTTAAAACAGATACACAAGATACACAAGACAGGTCACAGACTTGAAAATATTTACAGATAGACATATTTTTGATAAGTAATCTTTATCCAAAAGAACTCTTACAAGTCAGTAATAAAAAGACAGTTAAAAACTGGCAAAGGAGTTGAATGTACATTTTACCAAACAAAACATAAATTGCCAATAAGCACACAAAAATATACCCAACATCATTATCACTAGGAAAATGAGATCGCACTTTGCACCCACTAGAATGCCTGTAATCAAAAAGAAGACAAGTGTTGGTAAGGGTGTGTAGAAATTGATGATGAGAATATAAAATGTGCAGCCACTTTAGAAATGGGCTTAGCACTTTCTGGAAATATTGAACATACAGTTAACACATGGCCTACCAATTCCCTTTCTGCATAACTACCTAGAGAGAAAAACACATTTTTTATAGAGACTTGGATACAAATGTTCATGGCAGCATTGTTCACGGTATCCAAAAACTGGAAGCAACAGTACATTCTATTAGCTGGCAAATTGACAAACAAATGTGGTAGATTCATCCAGTGAATAAAAAGGATTGAAATATTAATACAGTGTATGCTACAACATGGTTGAACCTCAAAGACATTATACTCTGTGAAAGAATCCAGCTACAAGAAAGCTCATATAAGCGTTGACCAAAATATGCAGTGAATGTTTAAATTTTTAAAATTATTACAATAAAAGACACATTGCCATTAGTTGCCCTTGTTTTGACCACGTTTATCCCATCATTTTTGCCTCTTTCTGAAGCACTTCTGGAAGTCCTCTTTCATGAGGTTTTTTTACAAGGTTTGATAAAAAATCAGTGAGTGCTGCTGCTGAGTGCCATGCAATGAAAAGACGGGCTTGTTAAAACATTAGGGTGTGTCCGCGTTTGCTTTGTTCATTGGATCTGGCACTATGACACTTCTGGCACTTCTTTAAGGTCAAAAGGAGTATGGAAGATTTTGAAAGGTTTTGAATTGATTCAGGACATCCAGCAATCCAGGACAGTGAAGTTAAAGACTCAAAAGAGTACTTCCATAACTGCTTGAGAGGTGACAAGAATGATGTGTTTGTAGTTAGGGTGAGTATTTTGAGAATGATTATAGCAATATATGTTTTACTTTAATAAATTTTTAGAAAGTTTATATTCACTGTACTTCTTTATCATACCATGTATGCTGTGAATCTGCCTTTACGTAAGATAAGAAAAGACAAACCAAGAGACACAAAGTAAGCAAATTTTATGGTAGTAAATTTTATCTCAAAAAAGCTATTAGTTAATTATATTGTTTAAAATATATTTTATACATTGTATTTATTAATTGTATTTTTTAAAATGTAATTAACAGACTTCCATACATTTGGAATTTCATGGGCAATAAACGTGGCCTACTAGTTGAGAGAGAATGGTGCTTGGGATAAATTTGGTTTTCTCTTTATACTATTCATTAAAAAATGAATTCTTATGGATTAAAGAACTACATATGAAAATCAAGTGCACCCACAGACACAAAGTGATTATCTTTGACTTTCAAAATTTTTTTTTATGTAAGAGAAACTATGAAACAATACAAAAAAAGTTTGATTTTGGCACATTCAAATGAAATAAATTTTAAAATCTTAGGTATGAGACAAAATAAAAAGCTAAGCCATAATTGAGGAATGTTTGCTGTGGATGAAATTGATAATTTAGAATGCATAAAACTGAAATTTTGAAAGCCTTAAGAATCCAGATGAAAAATAGACCGGAAATCTGAAAATAGATATTTGAAAATATACTTAACCTCATTAATAGAGAACTACAAATTACAAATGTCATGTGTTGGCCAAATATATTGTCTTCAACCAGTTCTGATGACCTTTTGTAGTTAAGTAGATCATCAAAATTAATACTTTTGTTCTTTGGAAGATACCATTAAGAAAACAAAGTGGCAAACTATAGGGGGACATGTTTACAACATATATAGCTATGTGCAGGAGATACTGTGAGTTCAGTTCCAGACTACCACAATAAAGCAGGTCATGAAGTTTTTGGTTGCCCAGTGCATATAAGTTGTTTATACTTTGTTGTAGTCTCTTAAATGTGCATTCACATTATGTCTTTTAAAATGTACATAATTTAAAATATTTTATTGCTAAAAATGCTAATGCTAACCAGCTTTTTGCTGGAGGATCTTGCCTTCATGTGGCAGTTGGCTTTCAATTGCTGTTCTGCAGCCATTGCCTTCAGTAGCTGTTGACTTACTAGGGAGGTGTTTGCTAAAAATTGAGACTGGCAATTTCTGATGAATTTGCAGCATTGATGACTCTTCCTTCATGAAAGGTTTTGCTGTAACATGTGATGCTGTTTGATAGCATTTTGCCCATTGTAGAAATTCTATCAGAATTCAAGTTAGTACTCTCAAACCTTGCCACTGCTTCATCACCTAAGTTTATGTAATATTCTAATCCTTTGTTGTCATTTCATAATGTTGGTAGCATCTTCACCAAGGTTAGACTCCATCTGATTAACCACTTTGCTAATACATAAAAAGAAACTCCTCAAACACAAAAGTTCAATGAAGAAATTGCAGCAACTTAGTCTCACCTTCATTCTCCACTTCTAATTTGTATTTCTAACACATAGTTATTTCCTTCACTGAAGTTTTGAACCCTTCAGACATCCCTGGAAGTTTGAATCCACTTTCTTTCAAACTCCTGTTAATGTTGATGTTTTAACTTCTTCTCATGAATGACAGATGCTCTTAATGGCATCTAGGATGATGAATCTTTTTCAGAATGTTTATAATTTACTTTGTACAGACCCATAGAGGAACCACTGTCTATGGCAGAAATAACTTTAAGAGATGTGTTTCTTAAATAATAAGACTTGGAAATTAAAATAACTGTGATCCTCAGGCTGTAGAATGGATGTTGTTTAGCAGGCATGAAAAACAGCATTAATCTTATTTATTGTACATCTCCATCAGAGCTCTTGTGTGACCACGTTATTAATAAATCAGATTCTTTTTTTTCTTTTTTGAGCAGTAGTGGGTTTCAATATTGGGCTTAAAATACTCGGTAAACCTTGTTATAAACTGATAATGCTGTCTAGTATTTGTTGTACCAGTCATAAAGCATAGGTAATGTATATTAGTATACTTCTTATAAGACCTGGGTTTTTTGAGGGTTATTTTTGTACTGGGGATTGAACTCAGGACCTTGCACTTGAAGGCACAGTGCCACTGAGCTAAATCCCCAGCCCAGGACCTAGGATTTTTGAACATTGGGTTCAACTTAAAGTCACTAGCTATCTTAGCCCCTAATAAGGAAGTTAGCCTTTCCATTGAAACTTTGAAGCCAATGCGTTGACTTCTCTCTAGTTATCAGAATCTTACATGACATCTTCTTCTAGTAGGAGGCTGTTTTATTTATATTAAAACACTGTTGTTTAGTTTAGCCACCTTCATCAATTATCATCTAGATTGCTATAGCTTATACATTAGCAGTTAGCAATTATTGCTTCACCTTGCATTTTTTATCCTTAAACTTCATAAATCAACCACTGCTAGCTTCATATGTTTCTTCTGACGCTTTCTTACCTCTCAGCCTTTATAGAATTGGAAAGTTAGGGCCTTCTTCTGGATTAATGTATGTCTTTGGGGAGTGTTGTGGCTAGTTTGATCTCTGCAGACCACTAGCACTTTCTCTATGGCAGCGATTTGGCTGTTGCACTTTCTTATTATTTGTGCACTTTTAATTTCCTTCAAAAACTTTCCTTTGCGTTTATAAGTTGGCTTACTGACCTAAGAGGTCTAGTTTTTCATCCTATCTCAGCTTTTGATGTGTGTGTCTTTTTCATCATTTCTAGCTTTTTATTTAAAGTAAGAGATAGGTGACTCTTTCTTTCATTAGAACATAGACAGGCCATTGTAGGGTTGTTAATTGGCCTAATTTCAGTTTTGTTGTATCTTAGGGAGTAGGGAGACCATAGCAGAGGGAGATAGTCAAGGGACTAGGTGCAGTTTTCAACAAATCAGTCAGAAAACACATTTATCAATTAAGTTCACTTTCTTATGGGTGTGGTTTGTGATGCTCCCAAAACAATGTTAACATCAAAGACCACTGATCCCAGGTCATCATAACAATATAATAATGATGAAAAAGTTTGGAATATTGTGAGAACTACCCCTAATGTGATGGACCCACAGTGAGTACTGTTAGAAAAATGGCACTAATACCCCTGCTCAATGTGGAATTGCTGCCACAAACCTTCAATTTACGAAAACCTATTTGCAAAGTACAGTAAAACACACAATTTAAAAAGATACAATTGTATTTCAGACAAAAATATTGTATTCAAAATATATTTATAAACAAAAAAGAAGGTCTCTTATATTGCACTGATGTCAGACAACCAAATTAAAATTTGTGTAAGAGATTAGAGCAGAGAGGTATATGAATGGTATTAAGCATGTAAAAAGACAACAGAAAAATGCAAATTAAAATCACAACGAAATATGACATAACAGTAGTTTTTCATTATTAGAATGATTTCATTAAAAGAAAGAAAAGAAAACAAAAAACATGGCACCTGGTGATACCAAGTAGTGTTGGGAATGTAAATTAGTCACAGTAACTTTCATTTATGGATAGTAAATGATAAGAAGGTAAAATGAATGGTAACTTTTGAGAACAGCTTACTTTCTTGAAAAGCCAAACGTAAACATACATATAATCCTGCACTTTCATTATTTGCACAAAAAAAATGAAAAGGCATTATCTCCCAACTTCTGAAGAGATAAATGTGGTGCGTCCATTCAATAGAATATTGTGAGAAAGAACAAACCAGTGATAACTGGCAGGAGAATAGGTAAGTCCCCAAATCATTCACTTAACCAGCCTCCCCTCTGAAAAAAAAAAAAAAATGAAAAAAGTTTATGGTGTAAGTTTTATTTTCATGAGATTCTAGAAATCTGAAGCTACTGTGGTAGTGATCAGAAGTATATGAGTTTTGCCTAGGGTTGTGAATAGAAAAGATGAGATAAAGACAAGCATGAGGAAACTTTTACGGTTGTTGAAAGTGTTACCTTGAATTGTGGCAGTGGTTCTATGGGTACTGAATATGCATATGTCAAAGCTCGAGAAGAAAAGATAAGTGAATTTATTTATTTACTTATTTTTGGTACTGGGGATCGAACTTGGGACCTTGTGCTTGCAAGGCAGGCACTGGAACCACTGAGCTAAATCCCCAGCCCAAGATGAGTGAATTTAAAAAATAACCTAAAATGAAGCACAGATATAAAAAACTTTGAAGGAAGTGAACAGATCCTTGGTGACCTATAGGACAATATTAGATTGTCTAACAAATATATAATTAGAATCCCAGAACAAAAGGGAGCCATAAAAAATTTTTGGAGAAATACCCAATTTTTTTCAAAACTGATGAAAATTGTAACCCTACAGATTCAGTTAGCTCATCTTATTCCAATATACAATAAAACTATACCAAAGCATGTAATAAATTGCTGAAAGTCAGTGATATAGAGAAAAATCTTAGCAGCGAGAGAAACTTTATGTCACCCTCTTTTTGTAATTTTATGGTCTTCAAGGCACTCTGTTCCTCTGGATGTTATATACAGAATAACAAAGGAAAGAAAGACTATAGATTAAGTTAGCAACCATGCAAACCATTAAACCATGGAAGCACATCTTTAATGCACTGGGATAAAAAAAATTGTCAACCTAGAATTTTACACTCAAAATTTCACACTTTTTAAAAAGTAGAATAAAAGATTTTTTTTTCAGAAAAATAATAGCTGAAAGGATTTACTGGTAGCAAACTTTGCAGTATGAGAAATATTGAAGGTAATGGTTGGGACCTAAGATCTACACACGGGAAGATAAAGGTGACAGAAATTGGAAATATGTGAATAAATGTAAAAGATATTCTCATGTTTTAATGTGCTAAATTAATATTTTTAAGTGAAAATTAGGGAGGGATTTATAATAGACAGATGTACATTGTATAACTGTGGCACATAGGATGGGGTGGAATATTCATTGGTTCTTATAATATTTGAAAGTAGATTGTGAAAAATTAAAATGAATATTGGAATCCTAGGGCAGGCACTTAAACTAAAGGATGTAACAAATAGGCACAGAGGAGGTGAGCCACTCCCAGCGCGCAGGAGGAGGCTCCCAGGCCACCATAGCACCACTCCCAGCTCAGAGGAGGTGAGCCAATCCCAGCGCCCAGGAGGAGGCTCTCAGGCCGCCATAGCACTACTGCCAGCACAGAGGAGCTGAGCCAATCCCAGTGCCCAGGAGGAGGCTCTCGGGCTGCCATAGCACCGCTTCTGGCTCAGAGGAGGTGAGCTAATCCCAGAACCCAGGAGGAGGCTCCTGGGCCACCATCGCACCCCTCCCAGCTCAGAGGAAGTGAGCCAGTCCCAGTGCCAGGAGGAGGCTCCCAGGCCGCCATAGCACCACTCCCAGTGCAGAGGAAGTGAGCAGCACCAGCAGCACACCCCCACCCCCACACACACGCACCCTCAAAATGAAAAGACACATAAACAAGCCTCAAAGCCAGACTTCCAGATCATCTACAGCAACCCCAAAGGGAAACAAGATGGAACAATCTGATACTCAAACAACTGGACTCCCAGAACTGGCAATGAAAGAGGATCTGGAAAAAATGAAATCAGAAATAATTTCTCAGATAACAGCAAAGATTGTGCCCATAGTGCAAAACATGATTAATAAATCTAGAGAGGACACAGATAAAAAAATAGAGGATCTGAGGAACATGATGGAATCCATAAAACAGATACAAACAGATTTCCAGGTGATTAAAAATTCCATTGAAAGCTTACATAGCAGAATGAGCCAATGTGAGGACAGAATTTCAGATATAGAAAGTAAGATTGCAATTAGTGACAAGGAAAAGAAAAATTTCTTTAAAATTGTAATGAACCACGAGAAATCAATCCAGCAGCTGCTAGATGATGCAAAGAAGAATAACATAAGACTGATCGGAGTCAATGAAGAAACAGGAGAGAGTGCAGATGACCTAAAAAAAACTTTTCACAGAAGTGATGGCAGAAAAACTTCCCGTGCAGGGGAAAAGAACTTGACATACAGATAAGTGAGGCATATAGGACTCCAACTAGCTTTAATCAAAAAAAATCTACACATAGGCATATAATAGGATTCCAGAAGCGCAAGAGAAGAACAATATTCTACATGCAGTTAGAGAAAAGAAACAAATCACATACAAAGGAAAGCCCATCAGAATCACAGCAGACTTCTCAATGCAAACCGTCAAGGCAAGAAGAGCTTGGAGTGAGGTATTTCAAGCCCTAAAGGAAAACAGCCTCCAACCCAGATTGATGTACCCTGCAAAACTCTTTCAAAAATTGATGGAGAAATAAGATACTTTCATGACAAAGAGCACCTCAGGAACTTCATGAATACCAAACCAGCACTTCAAAAAGTTTTAGACAATATCCTAGGAAAAGACAATGAGGATCACAACCCCAGGAAACCCAGCAGAATGAATCCGTTGGGTGTGACAAATTAAACACAAAGGGGGAGAATCCAACAAAAAGAAAAAGTTATGACAAGGCTTTTAAAACTTTTAACTTCATCTCCCTAATGAGTGTATAATTCAGTCTTGTTATTGATTAGTATTTTTCTGATTCTAGTGTTGCACACCTTTCCTTGTGCTATACTGGCTATTTATCGTCTTCTTGTGTCTACCTTTTTTTTTTTTTCTTTTGAGGTGCTTTTCATGTTTATTAAAAAAAAATACCCAGAATGGATTAAAAAGAATCAAGGTGCCACTCACAGGCCAGCAGGCAGCTAAAGAAGTATACCTTAAGAACACCAGTGACTTTATCAGTGCCTTGTTTTAAAAGCTATACTTAACAAATACCTTAGTTTTCTATTGAGTTAGCTGCCTCTACCCCTTGGACGTGGCACAGCTAGCTGGCTTACGGACTCCATGTTCACACAAGGTCATTCCTTGTAGCAGTATTTTGGGCCAACAAGAAGGATCTTCATTCCCATATGGTCTCCTTCCAGGTCCATGGTCCACCTCTTCCACTGAATGTGAGATGGTTTCACCCCTTAAAAATATGGCTACTTCTGCACAAACCAATGCTAAGTCTTTATAATGATCAGTAATTAATCATTCTATTCCCCCTTTGCATGCAACTGAAAAATGACAGGGTAGGGACAGAACAACGTGAACTCTGTACTGTTAGAATTATCATCCATTAAAAGAGCATTAGCTAATGGTCACTAAATTTACATATTAAGGAAATTATATATAGAATACTGCAAAAACACAGTAAAAAGACTGAAGTTTGCCCATTTCTGCTCAGGAAGTCCCTCTACTCCCAAGCTTCATAGTAAGTTGTCCTTTTGACTCCAAAATATACTGCTGCTATTACTGTTTCTCCTCCTTTTGATCTTCCTTTGGTTCTCCAGTGCCAGAACTTCCAGAGCCTTCCCTTTCAGAGCCATCTTTTTGTATGCCATTTCGAAGCGCTTCAGTGATGCCTGCTGGAAGGAAGATGCTGCCTGCCTGATGTTTTCTCCTGTTTCACTGTCTTTTCAAGCCAAGAGCTCCCTCATTTTAGAAATCTCTTCCTTTAGCTTGTTGCACTCATCAGCAGGCAGTTGGTCCTTGAACTCTTCCATCTTTGTTTCTCTGTCATGAATTATTCCTTTAGCCATATTAACTGCTTCAACTCGTTCCTTCTTTCACCGATCTTCCTCAGCATACTTCTCTACATTTTTAACCGTATTTTCTATATCATCTTTGCTTAAACCACCAGAAGACTGGATTACAATCTGCTGCTCACGTCCTGTACCCTTATCTTTGGCAGAAACATGTACAATCCCATTTGCATCAATGTCAAATGTAACTTTGATCTGAGGGACTCAACAAGGGGCTGGGGGAATGCCAACCAAAGTAAACTGCCCAAGAAGCTTGTTGTCTCCAGCCATCTCTCTCTCTCACCTTGTTGTGTCTACTTTTTAATTGGGTTGTCTATTAATGAGCTGTAAGAGTTCTTTATATATTCTGTTCATAGGTTATATGCATTGTAAATATGGTCTGTTTAAGGACTACTTTTCATTTTAATGATGTCATTTAAAGTTCTAAACTTTGATGGAATCTCATTTATCAGTTTTTTTCTTTTATACATCATGTTTTTTTTATCCTAGGAAGTTCTTGCCTACCTTAAATTCATAAACATTTTGCCTTATAATTTCTTCTTTATTATTTAGGTTCATAGATCCTTTCAAGTTATTTTTATGTATGAAAATAAAGAGTTGAGATTAATTTTTTATATACGGATACCAGGTGTTCTAGTGCCATTTGCTGAAAACACTTATCTTTTCCTCTGCTCTTGAATTGAGTTTATATTCTATAAAATGTTAATGTTAAATAATCTTTCAAAACTCAGTGGACCATATATGTGTGGTTCTATTTCTAGATTCTCTGTTTTATTCCAATGATCTATATGTCTTTCCTTACACCAACACTGCCTTGATTACTGTAACTTTAGAGGAAGTCTTAAAATTAGGTACTAAACATCTTCCAACACTTTTTTTTTCTTTTTCTTTTTACTTTTCTAGGTCCTTTGTACTCCTACATAACTTTTAAATTTCAATATCCAATTCTTCATTTATAGCAAGTATACATAGACCTGAATTTTTACATATACCTTGTGTTTTAATCCTGCTAAATTCAAATACAAGTTCTAGGGGCTCCTAGAGATTTCTTAGTATTTTCTCTGTAGATGATCATTTCATCCACATATAAAGATTTTGCTTCTACTTTGCCAATCCTATCCTAATTGTGTCATTTTATTGCCAGACTATTTTGGTTTAGGGCTGTGTTTCAAAGTTTAATGGACAGATGAAGAGTAGGCATATCTGCCCTTGTTCCCCACCTTAAGGAGAAAGCATTGTATCTTCTCCATTTATATAAGGCATTTTTGCTGGAAGTATGGAGTACATGTCTTTAATCTGTTGAGAAGCTTCTGTTCTACTTCTAGTCTCCTGACAGCTTTTACCATGAACAGCTGTAGAATTTAGTCCAATACTTTTTCTCCAACTAGTGACAGGATCATATGGCTTTTTCCTTTCCTCTGTTAAAATGATGACTTTTAGGGGTGGATCTTCCAGTGCTGAACCAACACTGCCATCCCTATAACAAAACCACTTTCTACATCCTGCCAGATCTGACTTCTAATTGTTTTGTTAAACAAATTTCTATCTATGTTCATACTTTTTTCTTTTATTATCTTTATCCAATTTTAACATTATCACAATGTTGATTTCCTAAAATGGGGGGAAAAGTGTTCCTTCTTTTTTCTGCTTTAAATGTTTGATATAATTCATCAGTTAAATTGTATATGAGCCTGTTGTTGTCATATGGGTAGATTTTCAAGCTAGGAATATACTTTCTTTAATAGGTGCTATTCAAATTTTATATTTCCTCCAGAGTCAGTTTCATTAGTTTGTCTTCCAAGGTACTTCTTAGAAGTTGTCAAATTTATTTCAAAAAGGATTTTTGTAATATGCTTTCTGTATCCTTTTAAATTCTGTAGAATCTATGGTAAAGTCCTCTAAATTTTGATATTATAATTTTAAAAATGTATAATTGGTACTGTGTAATAGGAAGGGAAGGTCTGTAGGAGTAGGGGAAGTGGGAGGGGTAGGGGAAAGGAAAGAAGGGAAAAGAAAAAATATGAGAAAAGGAAAAAAACTGGAAACAAAGTCTTTGCAAGTAGAGAAGGGTGCAGGGGGTGAAGGGAGAGCAGGGAAGGGAAAAAATAAGAATCAAGATACATCATGTAAAGGTACAAGATCCCAATGATGAATGTAACTATTTTGTATCTAAAATGTATCAATAAACTTAATGGGAAGAAAAAGGATATAACTTAATAAATCAATAGTGACAAATGAAAATACTAAAAAGTTCTTTAACCCAAAAGAATGCTGCAAGATAGGGGAATGGGGACGAACTTAGATAATAAAATAGAGCGCAAATAAAAAGATGGTAGATGTAAACCTAATAATATCACTAGTTACCTTACACTTTACTGAGCCAGTAACACTGCAACTAAAAGTTTTTCCGCCTGGGTTAACCATGAAAAGAATAGAAATGGGACTCATAATTTTTGTTTTGATAGAAGAGGAACAAAATAGAATGATAAATTAGTCAACTCTAAAGTTTGCAAAGAAGGAGAAAAAAATACAAGTGGAAGATTTAATCCCAATTGTATTAGTAACTATTAAATTTAAATTATTAAATTCTGACATACATGTTTGTAGATTTAAAAAACCTTTTATGCTGTTCAATAAGACAGAAAAGTTATAAAGAAATAATTGAAGGCCGGGATTTAGCTCAGTGGTTTTGCTGCCTATTGTGCAAGCACAAGGACCCAAGTTTAATTCCCAGCACCAAAAAAAAGAAATAATTGAAGAAAGTACATAATGGAAAAAATAATTAAAATGTTCTATAGCCATATAATGTGAAACCATATGGTCTAATACCAAAATCATTGCTTAAGATAGAGCAGGTCACTTTATAATTATAAAAGATTTTACCTGCCAGAAAAATATAACAGTTATGAAATTATAATCATTAATAGCATAGTCTCAAACCATATAAAGCAAAAATTCTCAAAACTAAAATGAGGCAAAAGCACAATTTAATGGAAAGTTTTATTACTTTCTCAACAATTGATAGACATTTTTTAAAGCACAACTAACATGTTATTGTAATGAACCAATATAGAGTACTATGTATGTATTTAGCAATTTCAGGATACATATTCTTTTTAAGCATATATAGAGAATTTTCAAAACTTTGTCCATATTGGCCATAACAATCTCAGAAAATTTCGGAAGACTGATTGTATTGGACATTTTCTTTGACTACAATGCAGTTAAGTTAAAAATCTATTTTAAGGGGGGGATAAACTATCTTTTTGTATTTGAAAGTTACAAAATAGGCTCCTTAAAACCCATGGTCAGAATAGAAGTCATACTGGAAACTAAGAAATATTTTGAATGGTAAAGAAAATGATGTATCAGAAGTTGTAGTGTGCAACTTACAGGAGTACTCCTTAGAAATGTATAGCTTTAAGTGTAAATGTTAGAAAAGAAGAAAAGCTCAGTGTTAGTGTGGTACACTATCATCTCCAGAATTAGAAAAATAAGAACAGAGCATAGCAGGAGTAGAAACTATATAATAAGAAAACATACCAATAGAGAAAATCAAGAAATCAAAGGGAATTCCTTTAAAATACTGTACTGAAAACAAAATTGAGAAACTTCTAATGAGCTTTATTGGGGGAACAAAAAGAGAACAAATGAATAATGAAAAACAGATTGTGAATGCTGTTGACATCGGATAAAAGCATATAATAAAAATTATGCAAATAAATTGAAAAATATAATTGAATGAACAGGTTCTTAGAAAAATATAACTAATATAAGAAATGGAATACTTTAGTAATTCTGTGACAGTTAAAATAAATTTGATTAGTAGTAGACATTTCAGAAGACCCTGCAGTGAGCTGCTTGCATTTCTCAAACATGCTCAAGTAAAAAATTGTACATTTTACAATTTTTTTCTAGAGAGTAGAAAAAAAGAGAACATTGCCTCTCAAGAAGGTGCCACACATTGCTATCAAAACTTAACGTGTACATGAGAAATTTTTTTACTGTCCATTTTCAATGATGAACACAGATGCAGAGATTTTAAAGAAAATATTGAGACAATAAACCCAGCAAACCTGTAAGAATACCACATGATAATGGGTTTTCCTAAGAATGGAAAGTTATTTTAACATTAGCTGTCCAGCAGTGAAAGTCACCATATTAAGAGATTTAAAAAGAAAAACACTGTGATTATTGTAGTAGATTTCAGAATAAATTAAATAAAATTCAGCATCCATTCATGGTTTAAAAATATGCCAGGCAAGCTAGATATAAAAGAAGTTTTTTAATGTGATAAGAAGTATTTATTTTTAAAGAATACAAGAAATATTGTACATAATATTGACACTTTGAATGCTTTCCTACTTAGACTAAATATAATTCAAGGCTGCCCATTATCACCACTCCTTTTTAACTTCATAATGGAGGTCCACCAAGGGAGTAAGATAAGAAGAAAAAAGAAAACAAGTATTAGAGAAAGAAGAAAATAGAATTACCTGTAGAGAATATGTATATATAAATACAGAATCTCCAGGAACCTACAGGTAGATTATGATTAGAGTTACTAGATACAAAGTCAATACACAGACCAACTGCATTTCTGAAAATCTACAAGAAACAAAATTTTTAACTAAAGATACCACTTGAAATTCTCTTTGGAGGAATTAAGAAACACAGTGCATGGTGTGATTTAAAAATATGCAGGGATTGCTGCTGCAGAATCCCATCCAACAGAAAGGCATGAATCTTCAATACGAAGAGCAAGAAGTAGTAAACCTCAGTAACAGTATGTGACAAGTTTCAACTTGTTCAGCCTGTCATTCACTTGTGAGCTACGGATGTGAGAAGGTGTATTTTAAAGTATGCCATAAATCATGGATCATGAACAGAGCATTTTATTGAAGCTGCACAGTTGTGCCATTTCAGATTCTATTTTTCTAAGAAATATCTTCATGGGAGATGAAACTTGAGTCTGTGGTTATGATCTTGAGCTATAATTGAGTTCTCAATGGAAAGCACCCAGTTCTCATGATGTAAAAAAAAAAGCCTGTCAAACAAGATCTAAAATCAAGGTGAATTAATGGAATCATTTGAGCTGGTTTTATCCAGAAACACAACAGACAACTCTGAATATTATAAGGGCTTATTATTTAAGAAATGATAGATATATATAGATATATATATAGATATATCTATATATATAGAAAATGGCCTGAGAAATGGGCAAATGGTTTCATCCTTCATTGTGCCTATGATCTGTGTCACACATTGCTTCCAGTATGCAGATTTTTGTCAAATAAAAACATTGTGGTGTTTTCTTATCCATCCTATCCATCAGATGTGGCACCATGGATTCCTGGCTCTTACCCAGAGTAAAAATGACCACGAAAGGTAAATGTTTTGAATGGATTCAGGACATTGAGGCAGGCATGACAGTGCAACTAATGAAAGAGGACTTCCAGAACTGCTTAAGAAAGTGACAAGAATGATTGGATAAGTGTACTTGAAGCAGGGGGGAATATTTTGAGGGTAATTAATGGCAGTGTGTGCTTTATTGTAATTATTTTTTTTAAAAACATTCACTATATTTTTCAGTCACACTTCATAGAGCAGAAGTATAGCTGTTTGCTTTTTCCTCATCAGGCTTAAATCCAGGAGATGTGAATTGTTTTACTTCACTGGCCTTATACAGGGAGAGGCATACATTTTGTCCAGTATACTACAGACTAACATCCTAAAATAGTGATTTGCACTGTTTTTGAAATACATTGATCATAATAAAATAGAATTAGGATATTCTATTTAGGATATCCTATTCTAGGATAATAATAGAAGGAGAATTTGGGTTTATTATGTCTGAGTCTTTACCCAGTATGAAAGTCTTTTTTGTAGCATTCTAGTAGTAGTTTACTCACTTTACTACCTAAAATTTCTTTTCGTGGGAGCTAGTACTGAGACACAGTATCTTACAAATATTTTATGCAGTACTTATTTACCAAGTACCTTGATAACTATCTCACTTTGTCAAATCTAAGAGTTCATCAGTTGTAATACGCATCACTACTTCACGTTCTATTAAATGAAGAAATGTTGCTACTTTTTGACTATGACATATTGTAAGGCAAATCCTGAAGATATTAAGAAATTTTACAGATGTTAAATGTTTTTTAAAGCATCCTATAATTGCTTCTAATGATTTATTATTTAGAAATATCACTGAGGAAGTACTTTTTCTTTCATTTCTGGGGTCTGTCATTGGCATCTTTTAGTTTTTCCTCCCTAATCCATACATGCTTAAATTAGTTCCTTTTGTTGGTTTTATAATTATTTTGTCATCCGGTTCCCTCCACCTCCATCTTTGAACTTCATATAGTTTATTAAGCTCCTTAAAACTGAATATGATATAGACTTCAACAAAAGGAAAATTATAAAATCTTAAAACTACTATGTCTAGGAATTAGAATATAGAATAGTTGGTACATTGATGAACTAGGGTTTTGTTAACTTGACAAGATTTTCAATAATTTTGTCTTTAAAATTGAAAGCCGTCCATAGCAATGAAGAAATTTTTGTATTTGAATTTTTATGAGTGGGTTTAGGTTTTATATCATATTTTTCTCACCAGGAATTTCTCCCCTGGACACTTGGTTATTCTTGTAATTGAGGGTAAAGGTGCTATTTTTTTAAATTATTTTTTAAACAAATATAAATAGTATTCTAATACATGTCTTCCACAGGATTCTTCTCTATATGGGATTACTACATAAGAAATCTGGCCATAATGTAATCACTCATCACTTAACAGCAGAGATACATTCTGAGAAATGTATTGGGCATTTTCATTGTTTGTGGACACAGAGAGTGGACTTATTACAAATCTAGATGGTATGGCTTATGGCTCCATAGCCATAAACCTACCTGTACAATATGTTACTGTACTGAATATTTTAGGCATGTGTAACACGTTGGTAAATATTTATATGCCTAAACATATCAAAACATAGAAAAGGTACATACAGTAATAATACTAGTCTATAGACATTTTTCAGCTCTGTTAAAAAGTTGTGGGACAGCTATCTATGCAGTTAATTTACTGTATCATTATGTGGTACTTGACTGTATGTTAACCCAGGAGTATTTCTAATTAGCATAAGTGCTTGTTTTAGTGGTTGTTGTATTATTAGCTGTTATTGTGACAAAATGCCTGAGAATAACAAAGAAGAAAAGATTTATTTTGGATCAGTGTTTCAGAGGTTTCTGTTCATGATCACTTGGTTCTCTTGCTTCTGGGCCTGTGTTGAGATAGCACATCATAGTGCGGAGCATGTGGTGGAGCAGAGAGATTCACCTTTTGGCAGAGAGACAGAGATGATGCTAGAAAAGCGGAGGCCAGGGACAAGGTATAATTTCCAAAACCATACCCTCAGGACCCCACTCCCTTCAGTTAGGCCCCACCTCCTAATAGCCCATTCACCTGTTGTCTTACTTTGCGGTCACTGGAGCACAGTACTGGAGCACACCAGAATTTAAAGAAGGAGAGGTTTATTTTTGCTCATGTTTTTAGTCCATAGATGGCTGGCTCCAGGGCAGGGCAGTGGCAGAGGGGCACAATATAGTGTTGGAAAAGCTTCTCATATTATGGTGGCCTGGAAGCAGCGAGGGAGGGAGCTGAGAAGGGAAATAAACCTTTCCAGGTCATGCCGCCTGTGACATACCTCTTCTGACCAAGCCCCACCTCCTAACATCACATGTAGCTATAGTGTTCACAGGATTCAGTCGCCCTTCAGAAGCTCCACCTGAGAGCACATTAGACTTTTGGGGAAATCTAGATATGAACCATAACACCTCTGCACTGTGGTTAGTACTCTCATGATCCAGTCATGTTTCTAGGTCCCACTTCTGAATATTGCTGCACTGGAGATCAAACCTTTTATACTAGGGTCTTTTGGGGGCACTTCATAGCTACACTGTGACAGAAGTGAATATTTGTATTTGAACTTTTCTTTACAATCATGTAATTTCTGACAGTCATGTGATCGTTTCATTGTATGTATCTACTTCAGATTATTTAAACTATGAGAAAATAGCATTCATAATATGTTAATAATTAGTTGATACACAGTTTGTGGTATTTAGCTGTTGTCAAATGAAGCTTTTCCAGTAGTTAATCCTATTCTCTTTCTTTTAAAACATAGGTTTTGAGAGTATTTTAGAAGGGCTTTATGGACCACGGCTACGAAGAGACCTCAGTTTATTTGAAGGTAATTTTTAAACTTTTATTTTCATCATAACCTCCAGCTCCTTTTAACAAGTTAAAAATGATGAGTTCAAAGCCAGCCTGGACTACATAGTGAGACCCTCTCTCAAAAAAACAAACTAATAAATAAAACAAATGGCAGTTGCATTAACTAAATCAAATTAAATGAATCTTCAATCAGATATCTTATAAAAAAGCTGTGCCTTCAAATTTTTATTGTACTTAGTGACACACTCATGAATACTGGAAAGGGAGAATCTATGACTAAGTCAATTTATACATTGACTTTTTTGTTGTGTTTTTCTCAAGACATTTTTTTTCCTAATATCTGAAGAGCTGAAGTTGCTATAAAACATTTTTTGGATATTGGTTAAGGCAAGAGATTCCTTTTTTCTTGTTTTTACTGATGTTTTATAAAAGTCACTTGAGCTTGTAAGGACAACATATTTCTAATCTATATACTTAGCTCTTCAGTGGCATACTTTTTGAAAATGTGCAGAGCCTTTGTTACTGTTGATCAAGGGAGAAATGTCTTCAGTAGTAATTCTGGTACTAATGATGCTGACAATGACTAGTAACAGAAAAATAACTTTTTAAACTTAACAGGAATATACTGTATTTCTTATTGGGTGTGGCCTGCTTGAATTTTATTTTCAGCTCCTATAGTATCTAAAGAATAACCTTAAGCATTTATTCAGTCTAATGTTACCAATTTGTAAACCATGCTGATCACATTTTCTCATATGTGTCAAAAATTATGATTGTTTATTTCTATGTAATTTTATAAGATTTTCTTAATTCTTGTATAAATTTTAAAAATTCAGTACAATTTATTATTTTAGTATCAGATTATGTTCCCAAAGTGTTACATCATGCCTATGTTTCTTTATATGCTCACTATATTTTATTGTAACTTATTAGAAAAAAAATTTACCATATAATTGAAATTGATTATTTTTAATAATAAAAGCTTATGCTTTTCAAGCTGTTGTTGGGATAGTACAACTTAGGGCCCTTGTGTATTACCTGTACAGACTTCTAAAGGAAGCCTAAAAACATACATACTTGCACAGTAGTTTTAAGGATCTCAAGAAAATAATCAGATAAACATGCAGAAGATATATGTAAAGTTGCTCATTATAGTCCTAAAGTTGTTTCTGTTTCTTTTTTACTATTATATATTAAAAGTAGGAGACTTTAATAAATTATTTTATGTCCATAATTGAAATATATGCAGCCATTATTATGTAGTTCGTTAATGATATGCGAGAATTACTAGATTGGAGAAAAGAAAGTCACTGTGTACGTACTACTTATCCTATTTGTGTTAGAAAGAATAAAAGAAGTATATATGGGTTTTTTTCAAATAAAATCTTTTTTTTTTCTTAAGTTCTTTTATTGGTACATTTTAGGTATTCAGTTCATTTACATTTATCATTGGGTGTTTGTACCTGTACATAATGTATCACTGTAAATGTACCTGAAAGAAAAGACACTAAAATGCTCATGGTGGTTATATTTGAAGTATGCATTATGGATGATTTTAGTTTCGTTTTACATATGAATTTGTTTTTTTCTCAGTAGCAAACATACATAATTTTAAATACATGAAATCTTTTGAAAAAGCACACTTTGTGCTTTTCCCACTAAAACTCTTGGAATATTATAAAGGTCTGTGCTGAGTAAATTAAGATCCTTATGTATTCATCAAATTTCATTTTTTTACGGTAATACTGACTATATTATGTATATAATAAGAGAATAATGTGGCGTATCAGGTGAGCTTTACCCAACTTTATAAAATTATAGAAATATAAAGGAAATTTAATTTTATTGAAGTTTTCAAATTTATAATCATGTCATTTCACATACAGTCTTAAATTTTCTTAAACTATTTTGGGGGTGGGGATGGGGTCTTATATAGGGACAAAACAAGTTTTTCAGTCTTTCCCATCTAGTTTTTATAGCACCTGTGGGTTATTCTTGATGTATTGCCAGTGGCTTTAGGTCTTTGAGGTCTTTTAGCCTTGATAGGGACATGATATACAACTTCGTTTTCCTAGCAACTAGTCAGTGCTCAAATTTTTAAAATAACCCATTGAAGTTCTAGAGTTCTTGGTTGCTATGTGGCAATGTAGCTTCAGGCATGCAGCTGTAATTCCTCTTGCCCATGATATAGGTAGCCTGGAACTTGGGTTGCCACTCTGAGGAATATCAAGAGTTTTATGTTTATGTAACATTTATTATCACCTCCTCTTCCAAAAACTCTAGCATATAAATACTAGTAGATTTTGATCTGTAGTATAATTTCTAATACCATAGCTTAGCTGTTTTATTGTGTGCTTGGAAACATAGAGCACTAGGAGAAAACATTTTTGTAGATGTATCTGAAATTTTATATTATAATTAATTTATAGAATGAGTAATGCTAGTTTTTATTTTTGATTGAATTATTTCTAGTTACTGTATCTGATCAGTTTTACACTGCTACCTTGCATCCTGCTGATACCCTGAGATTTTAAGGTCCTCCTCTCTTGTGTATACATAAGTGCTTTGAGAGTGATCACGGTGGTATAAATAGTTATGAATCAATCTAGCTATGAATCAAGTTAGTTATGAATCAGGCATAGAGCTGAAGGTATGTTTATAAGATATCTATTCCAATCACCAATTTTTAGTTAGATGAATGATACATGTGCAGAACATGGTTTGAAGAAAAATGACACCAAAATGTGCCTCTTTCGGTATTTTATCGTTTTTATTGCTAAGGAGAGGTTTTTCTTCAATCTCTTAATTTTAGTCTTTTCTTATTTTAACATAGTTTTGCACTGAATTGTTTTTATTTAATATACTTATAAGCACTGCTAATTATAATTTTACTAGTTTCTCAGCTGAGGTTATAAATGAACAAAGGAAGAATTAAAGAATCAAAAATTTAACTCATGCATGTTTCTTCAGCCTGCCTTTCTTGCTTTTTTTCTTCCGTATTCAATTAGAAGTAACTGTTTAACTTAATTGCCTTCTGGTAATCCAAGTTAAAATTTGTGACATTTTAGTCTCTGGTTTCTCCCACTTTATTTATTTATATAGTTATATATGTTTGTGTACATTTTTATTTTCCTTCAGAAATTAGTTTATATATAAAGACAGAATGTGCTAAGGAAATAAGTGACCATATTTTACTTTCAGGTCATTCCTCTTCCTTCCCTCCCTCTTCCTTCCTCCTTGATTCCTTCCTTCCTTCTTTCTTTGCAGTGTTGGGGATTAAACTCAAGGCCTTGTACATGCTAGGCAAGTACTGTGCTACTGAACCCTGTAGATTATTATTTCTTTATATATGAGTATCATGTGTTCATTTTAGAAAATTAGAAAATACTGAAAGACTAGAAAGAGATAACCCCTAATCGGTGATCATCTCTGTTAACATTTCTTATAAATGTAAAACTTGTTTTGATATATGTAATCTTTCATTAAAATAGTGTACACTATATGCACCAGTATATATACTTTTTTCTTAACTGTGTTTCTACACACTAGCATGTCATTTGGGTATACTATATAAAGTTTTGGATCACCATTTTTAATGGCTGCACAAGATTTCATTGTGGAAATATTATAATTAGTTTATTTAGTACTCCATTGGTGTGTATGTCAATTTATTCTTTGAATTCAAATGTATCTTGTACTTTATATCCTCTTTTGTGCCCTTTACAGGAAGTTATAAATTAGCTGAACTATGGATTTCAAGCAGCCTCTTTTTACACATATGCCTACCATTACTTCATTGCTCTTTTTATCACAGCTGTTAAACAATTTTTTCTCCAGGTGTCCTAGGTAAATTCTTCCTCCCATTTCTTACTTTTTTGAATTAGGAAATGTTTTTTATCAAATTTGATGGCTAAGGAGTAATGATATTAATTGTATAATAATGAATATATATGTGTGTAAAGAAAAAGACAGCTACACTTTTTTTGAAGGAAAATTAGACTATTGCTATTGAAGTGTAGTGTCCCTTTTAAAAAAAAAATTGTGGAAGCTATCCTTGATAGACATCTGCAGATATCTGTAGCTATCTTGGATTTTTTTCTCATCATCTTCTATATAGCAGTGCTTTATTTGTTGTTACCTTTATTGAAAATTCCCATAAGTAAGAAGAAAATAAAAGATAGGTAATAGAAAACAGGGAGATAGATATTTTGCAAAAGGGAAGGAGATTAAGAGGTAGAAAGTGTGAGTAAGGGAGGAAGAGGGAATAAAGAATTTAGATGTGTCATGTACATGTACCAACTCCCCATGATGAATGTAATCATTATGTACTGCAAACATTTACTAATAAAAATAAAAAAATTTTTAAAAACCTGTAAGTATAGGTATATTACAGGTATGTCTCCCTATATAAAATTTGTATGTAAGAATCAAATGGATTAAAGTGTGTTTTTAGATATATCAATGGAAATCTGAGCTGTTACTTATAGCAACTCAGGAACAAAATAAGTTGGATATCAAAGGATTCTTGTATAGTACTATAAATTATTTTTAATTAGAAGTGTAATGTGTAGTATTTAGATAAATTTACATTAAACGGTTAGTTTACAAACCTACTACTGTTTTCTTATTAGAAAAACATATTTATTATATTATATCATTATTACCTTAAAAGTCAACTTTGGTATGTAGTATGTTATGTTGAAGACTTTTATATCATATGTACTAGTCTTTTGAGAGGCTTACATTCTGCTTTTTTAATTCAGCTCAGGACCACCTCCAAATTGAATGGTTTTGAAAGAGGTTTTAAGATATTGTTAATTTTTAATTTGTTGGAAACAAAATAGAAATCCTACTTTTCTGCCTTTGACCCATCTCATGATTCTTTAATCTTTTGAGGAGAGTAATAACTATTCCCTCTTCTGGAGTAAAGTCCCCAAAGAAGTGTGGAATGTTATAAACTTTTTAAATTTATGTATTCTGCAGAGAAGTTTCCAGCACTCTAGGCCTCTCTTCCTCCTCCATCTGCCTCAAGGGCACTTATCCTGCCATCATAGAACTTTTTAAGCAAAGATTTATTCATATTTTCTACTTAATCCTTTTTTGTGTCTTATTAGTAACCCTGTTTCTTCTCTTGGCAGGGAGGAGGAGTTTCTTAATTTTCTGATGTGAATTGATAATTGTATAATGAAACCCAGAGAAGATAGTGCTGTTTTATTGTTATGTAAACTATACCAATTCTTATCACATATATTAATATTGTGTGAGATAGAGACTTTATTCTGAGTGTGTTCATCATAGTCTTTATAATACTGAGATTGGAAAAACATACTAAATATCTGGCATTAGGGTATTGGTTAAATGAATTATAAAACTCTCTAAAGAACTCAACATATGTATTTAAGATTATTTACAAATGCAGTTGAGGGATGGCGGAGTGGTGAACAGCAGAGAAAGAGCATCTCTGAGATTTGGTGTCCTGACACTGAAATATAGCAGCTTGAGGAAAAGAACGAGGGAAGTGGGTCCCTGGAACCCAGGAAGGATCTGAGATGAGAACTGAAGCCTACAGGGAGAGTGGAGAGAGAGACTTTAACAAAGAGAAGGGCGGTAACAAGCAGCGCTCTCTCCCAGAGCCCTCCTCTCAGCAAGGAAATGGCGGGCCGAACCTGCAGACACATGATGACTGTTGGTGACCCCTCTAAAGGGAAATGCACCCATGGAACAGAGCAGTGGATGCACCAGACTGCAGTGGCTGGACAAGAAAAAGTTGACTGAACATCAACAACTTTTATTTAACTCATTTGATATCTCAAGTCTGAGGATAAACCACCACCCTGCAATCTGAAAAATGAGATGCCAGGGAACAGCAGTGTGGACCAGAGCAGCACAGCTGCAGGCATTCCCAGCCAGGGCTCCACCCCAACCTCAAAGCCTCAGGAACACCAGTCCAAGCCAAAGACCTGCCCAGAAAAGAGCTGTACAGGTGTGCAAGCTTCAGTCAGAGGCCCACCCCATAGCATTCATAAGTACGTACAGATCCTGGGGAGCAGTGGTGTGGACCAGAGTGCAGCTGCAGGCAGATCCCAGTCAGGGCTCTGCCTTGACCCCAGTGGCTTGGGCACACAGTCCAAAGGCAAGTGCCTGCCTGGAAAAGAGCTGCATAGGCACACAAGCAATAGCCCGAGGCTCGCCCTGATACCATTGGTAAGTGCTCGAGACCCTAGCCAGAAGCTTGCTCACAACAAGAACTGGAGTGCCCAGCCCCCAGCCAAATGCCCTCGCAGACAACAGGTACATAGGGGCCCTAGCCAGAGGCACACCTAGATACCATTCCAAGTATGCACAGGCCCCAGGCAGAAACCCGCCCAGACAACAGGTCAGCTCAGTGATCCAGAAGGCCACCATTCTGAACCAAGAATTAGTGTACTGGTGAGCAGCAGAGAAAAGGCCACTGGGTAGATTGCTGAGAATTGAAGACCACTAGGTGAGCAAAAAGTCGCCTCAACCTTTGTTGTAGGCTGCATCTGTTGAAATGAGAAGACACATAAACAAGTCTCAAAACCAGACTTCCAGATCACCTAAGGCAACCCCAAAGGGAAATGGGACAATCTGATACTCAACCTCTTGGACTCCCTGAACTGGCAACGAAAGAGGATCTGGAAAAAATAAAATCAGAAATAATTTCTCAGATAACAGTAGAGATTGTGCCCAGATAGGATTAATTAGAGTGCAAGACATGATTAATAAATCGAGAGTGGACACAGATAAAAAAATAGAGGAGCTGAAGAACATGATGGAATCCCAACACAGGAAACAAATGGAATGCATAAAACAAATGCAAACATTTCCAGGGGATTAAAAACTCCATTGAAAGTTTATGCAGCAGAATGAGCCAATCTGAGGACAGAATTTCTGACATAGAAGATACGATTACAATTAGTGATCAGCAAAAGAAAAATTTCTTTACAATAGTAAGGGAGCATGAGTAATCAATCCAGCAGCCGCTAGATGAAGCAGAGAATAATAACATAAGACTAACTGGAGTCAATGAAGAAACGGGAGACAGTGCAGATGACATAGAAAAACTGTTCCCAGAAGTGATGGAAGAAAACTTCCCAAGCAGGTGAAAAGAACTTGACATAGAGATGAGTGAGGCATATAGGACTTCAACTAGTGTTGATCAAAAAAATCTACACATAGGCATATAATAGTTAAGATTCCAGAAACCCAACAGAAGAACAACATTCTGCAAGCAGTTAGAGAAAAGAAACAAATCACATAGAAAGGAAAACCCATCAGAATCACAACAGACTTCTCAACAAAAACCCTCAAACCAAGAAGAGCTTGGAGCAACGTATTTCAAGCCCTAAAAGAAAACGACCTCCAGCTCAGATTGATGTACCCTGCAAAACTATCTTTCAAAATTGATGGAGAAATAAGATACTTTCATGACAGAGACCACCTTAGGAATTTCATGAATACCAAACAAGTACTCCAAAAAATTTTAAACCATATCCTAGGAAAAGACAATGAGGATTACAAACCCAGGAAGCCCACCAGAATGAATCCATGAGGCCCAACAAGAAATGAAATGCAAAGGGGGAGAATCCAACAACAAAAAAAAGTTATGACAAGCGTAAGTCAATATATATCAGTTATAACCATCAATGTTAATGGTCTCAGTTCACCAATCAAAAGAAATAGGCAGAATGGGTCAAGAAGCAACACCCAACAATATGCTTCATACAAGAAACACACTTAATTCAAAAAGAAACTCATAGACTGAAAGTTAAAGGGTAGAAAATAATACTCCATGCAACAGGAATCCCCCAAAAAAGCAAGAGTAGCTGTCTTCTTTGCAGATCAAGTGGATTTCAAACCAACACTGATTAAGAGAGACAAAGAATTACACTACATCCTTGTAAAGAGAACAATCCAAGAGGAAGAGATGACAGTTATGAATATATATGCACCAAACACTAGTGCGCCCAACTATGTAAAACAAATACTACCAGACATGGAAAATCAAATAGGCACTAATACAGTAGTAGTGAGGGACCTCAATACCCTACTGTCACAAATAAATAGATCAGTTAGACAAAAAATAAACAACGAAATACTAGAACTCAATCAAACTCTTGAACAAATGAACTTAACAGATGTTTACAGAGTTTTCCACCCCACAAAATCAGAGCACACATTCTTTTCAGCTGCACAGGGGCTGTTCTTGAAAATAGACAACAACGTACTCTCTCATAGAACATGTTTAAGTGCAGAGGAATTGAAGTTATCCCCTGTATATTATCAGACCATAGTATGATGAAATTGGAGATCAATAGCAAAAGAAACCACAAGAATTTCATAAACACGTGGAAATTAAACAACACACTTCTGAATAACCAATGAGTCACAGTAGAAATTAAAGCAGAAATCAGACAGTTCCTACAATTAAATGACAATGACAGTACAACATATCTTAATCTATGAGACACAATGACAGCAGTCTTACACTTGTATTATGAAAGTAGAATGAGCTCAGTTAACCTGAAGCTGAACCTCAAGCTTCTAGAAAAAAGAGCAGGATAAACCCAAGGCTCATACAAGGGAGGAAATAAATTATAAAGATCAGAGCAGAAATCAGTGCAATGGAGACTAAGAGATTGATACAAAACAAATCAATGAAGCCAAGAGTTGGTTCTTTGAAAGAATAAACAAAATTGACACACACTTAGCCAACCATATCAAAAAATGGGAAAAAAAAAAAAAAAAAAAAGGCCCAACCTGTGCAATTAGAAATGAAAAGGGTGAAGTAACAATGGACCCAGCAGGGCCGGGTATTTAGCTCAGTGGTTTTGCCACCTGCTGCACAATCGCAAGGACCCAAGTTCGATCTCTGGTACCCCCCCCCAAAAAAATGGACCCAGCAGAAATCCAGAAGAGCATCAAGAACCTATATGCCAAAAAGATGGAAAATACAGAAGAAATGGACAGATTCCTAGATACATATGAATTACCAAAGTTGAACGAAGAAGACCTAAAATTTCTAAACAACCCAATATCAATTAATGAAATTGAAACATAATTAAAAACTTACTAAGAAAAGGTTGGGTCCTGATGGCTTCACTGGTGAATTCTACAAGACATTTAGAGAGGAACTGCCACTGCTGTTTAAACTCTTCAATGAAATTGAAAGGGAAGCAATACTCCCAGATTCTTTCCTGGAAGCAAGCATCACCTTGATCCCCAAAGCAGAGAAAGACCCAACCTAAAAAGAACTATAGGCCAATCTCACTAATGAACATAGATGCAAAAATCCTTAATAAGATACTGACAAATAGAATGTAGAAGATCATCAAGATCATACACGGCTGACCAAGGGAAATTCATCCCAGGGATGCAGGGACGATTCCACCTATGCAAAGCAATAAATGTAATACACTACATCAATAGACCCAAGGACAAAAATCGTATGATCATCTCAATAGCTGCCGAAAAAGCTTTTGACAAAATCCAACACACATTCATGATAAAAACCGTACAAAATATTGGAATAGACAGTCTTCTACCTCAATCTGATAAAAGCCAACAGCCAGTATCATACTAAATGATCAAAAACTGAAATCCTTCACAATAAAATCAGAAACAAGACAAGGATGTCCACTATCACCACTCCTGTTCAACACAATTTTGGAAACAGCCACAGCAATTAGACAAGAGAAGTAAAAGGAATAAAGACAGGAAATGAAGAAGTCAAATTGTCATTATTTGCAGATGATATGATACTCTACATAGAAGACCCCAAGAAATCCAAAAGTCTTCTAGACTTTATAACCAAATTCAGTAAATAGCTGGGTAAAAGTTTACGCAAAAATCAATAGCTTTCCTCTACATGAACAGCAGACTCACTGAGAGAGAAATAGGGCAAACAATTTCTTTCACAATAGCATCCAAAAAACTGAAATATCTAGGAGTCATCCTAACAAAAGAAATCAAAGACCTCTACTCTGAAAATTATACCACTCTGAAAAAAGAGACTGAAGATGTTATCAGAAAATGGAAAGACATCCCTTGCTCCTGGGTAGGAAGAATCAGCATACTGAAAATGGCCATACTTCCAAAATTGCTATATAGATTCAATCAATCCCAATTGAAATCCTAGCAGCATACTTCACAGACCTTGAGAAAACAATCCAGAAATTCATTTGGAACAAGAAGAGACCTAGAATAGCAAAAGCAATACTAGGCAATAAAGACAAGGTAGGGGGTATCACATTCCCCTACTTGAAACTGTACTACAAAGCTACTGTGATAAAAACAGCATGGTACTGGCAAAGAAACAGACCTGAGGACCAGTGGAACAGATTAGAAAATGCAGAAACAACTCCAGACACACTCAGCCACCTTATCTTAGACAAAGGCGCCACTGGAAAGATAGCCTCAGTCGAGGAAAGAGAATAAATGGTGCTGGCAAATTGGGTTTCAACTTGCCAAAGACTGAAACTAGACCTATATCTCTCACTATGCACTAAACTAAAATCTAAGTGGATTAAAGATCTAAATATTAAAACAGAAACACTGAACCAGTTGCAACAGAGGTTAGTTAGAACTCTTGAAGACATTGGTGTAGGAAAATACTTTACGAACAAAACCTCAGTTGCCCGTGAACTAGCACAAACAATCCACAAGTGGGATCTCTTCTTACTAAAAACCTTCTGCACAGCAAGAGAAACCACTAGCAGTGTGAAGAGACAACCCACAATGTGGGAAAAAATTTTCACCAGCAGTCCCTCAGACAAACGTCTACTATCTCAAATCTATGAAGAACTTAAAAAGATCAGACCTCCCAAATTTAAAGACCCAATCCAAAAATGGGCATCTGAAATGAACAGACATTTCTCAAACAAAGAAGTAGAAATAGCAAATAAACATATGAAAAAATGTTCAACATCACTGATCTTTGGAGAGATACAGATGAAAACAAAGCTGAGATTCCACCTCATTCCAGAAAGAACGGCTGCTATCATGAAATCAGCCAGTAAAAAATGCTGGCAGGGCTGTGGTGAAAGAGGAACACTGCTCCCCTCCTGGTGGGCGTGTAGACTGGTGCAACCACTGTGGAAATCAGTATGGAAATACCTCAAAGAACTAGGACTGAGGGGCCGGGGATTTAGCTCAGTGGTTCTGCCTCCTGCCTTGCATGCGGAAGAATCCGAGTTCGATCCCTGGTACCAAAAAAAAAAAAAGAACGAGGACTGAAAGTCCCATTTGACCCAGCTATTTCCCTCCTGGGTATCTTCCCCAAAGAATTAAAAGAATCATACCACAGTGATATATGTGCACCCATGTTCATAGCAGCACAGTTTGTAATAGCTAAAACTTGGAAGCAGCCCAAATGCCCATCAACTGGAGGCTGAATGAAGAAAATGTAGGGTTCTTTTTTATAAAATGGAGTACTGCTCATCCATTATAAATGAGAAATTAGAGACATTTATAGCTAAATGGATGCACATTGAGGTGATACTCTTTAAGTGAAATAAATAGGACACACGTGTAAATACCAAATAGTTTCCCTAGTGTGAGAAACTGAACGTGTAAATAAGGACTAAAAGGTATAATAGATAATGTGAAATAGGAAGAAAAGGGGGGGAGTGGGAGGGGTAGAGGAAAAGAAAGAAGGGAATGGAATTAGTATGACAATTAAAAAATGGGAATAAGTCTTTGTAAATAGGGAGGGATGGAGATGTTGAAGGGAGGGCAGGGGAAAGGGGAAAAAATAAGAACCAGGAGAGATTATGTGAAGTTGTAAATCTCCAATGATGAATGTCATTAGATTGTATACCTAAAATGTACCAATAAAATTAATTTAAAAAAATAAAAAGAAATATCGTTGAGTATGACAAATAGTGTAATAAATAAGCCTAAGTGTACAATATGATCCTAATTTTAAAAATCAATATATTTGCACAGTTTTAAATTTACTGAAAAAATTGAGCAGAAAATGAAGTTCCCACATTCCTTGATTCCTCTGTATTAATGTCTTTTTCTGAACCAATATTTATGTATTTTTATAATGAAAGTCTCTAGTTTACATTAGATTCATTTGTTGTATATTTTGTAGTTTGAATTTTTCCAAATGCACAGTGTCATATATCCACCATTACAGCATCATACACAATGGCATTATTGCCCTAAAAATCTATACTTTACCTATTCACTCCTTCCCTTTTCCCTCATCCTTGGAAAACGCCGGATCTTTTACTGTTTCTGAAGTTTTACCTCTTCTAGAAGTCATATAGTTGGAATCATACAGTATTTAACATTTTCAGATTTACTTCTTTTACTTAGTAATATACACTTAATGGTTTTTGTCTTTTTACAGCTCAGTAACACTTTTTATTGCTGAAAATACTTACCTTGTGTAGATATACCAGTTTGCCTACCCATTCATCTACCGAAAGGTAACCTTGGTCACTTGCAAGTTTTGACAATTATGAATGAAGTTTCTATAAATATTCATATAAAAGTTTTTGGGTAGACAAAAGTTTTCAACTTATTTGCATTAACATCTGTGAACACCATTGCTGGAACATATAGAAAGATTAGGTTTGTTAGAAACTGCCAGACTGTGTTCAAAAGTAGCTGTACCAGTTTGCATTTCAGCAGTGAAGGAAAGCTCCTGTTGCTCCATGTCCTCACCATCATTTGATGATGTTAATGTTTTGGATTTTAATCATCCCCTTAGTTATGTAGTGGCATTTCATTATCTTAATTTGTAATTCCCTAATGACATTTGACATTGTGCATCTTTTCACATATATATATTTGCAATCTGTATATCTTCTTGGGTGAGATGTCTGGTCAGGCAGATTTTGGTATTTTGGATAATGATGTAATCAGAATGAGTAAGGCATTCTGTTTCTGTTTTGTTTTGTTGGGGGTTTTTTTGCTTAAATTCTTTTATTGGTACATTTTAGGTATATAATACATTTACATTTATCATTGGGTGCTTGTACCTGGTTTGGTTTTTTTTTTTTGCCTGTTTCTGTTTTTTGAAATACAGATTCTGTCAAAAAATCTATACATCAAGGAAAGAAAAACTTTCATTAATATTTTAATGATAAGTTTATGAGACATCATAAGATTAAGATGTTACCTTTGGCCTCTACAGTTACAAGAGGTGCACTTACAAAGTGGTGGCCATTCACCTCCAGACATTTAATTAGTACTACAAACTGCTGAAGAGTGTATACATTTTTTTTTTTTTTGCAGATTCTAATTTAAATAAAATCTCTTTTTCGGAAGATATTTTTTCTTTTCTTTTTTTTAAGTCCTATTTATCTCTTTCCTTTTGTGAGATTTGGTAGCTTATGTCGTGTGAGGAAGTGGTCCATTTTACATAAAGTTATCAAATTTATGGACACAATTATTCACAATAAAAAAGAATAACTTTTAATGTCCACAGGATCATTTTGTGTTTTTTCTTTTCTTTTTTTCCTAATTAAGCCTGGCCAAATATTTATCAGTTTTACTTATGTTTCCAAACATCTTATTTTTTAATAAAAGGGCTAGAATATAAGGAGGATATATAACAGACACTAGTCATTATCTCTGGATGATGAGATTGTGAATAGCTTTTCCCTTTTTCCTTTTCAATATAGTTAATATGTTTTCAATATAGTTAATGTGAAAAATTATTTTGAATTACATTGTCTATTGTTGAACATCTTTCTCCCAAATCAACATACTTACTACCAGTATTCCATGATCTTCATGAAGAATCTAGCTTAATATTCTTTTTCATCTTTCATTGGAATTATCCTTGAAAACTGTAAATTTATGGCCTATGCATAAAGGATACTAAAAAAAAATTCCAAAACAGATTATTTAGAAGAAAAATGCAAAGGATACCTTTTGGAATTAAGTGTTTATACATTTTTATTTAATTTTACTACAGTTTAAGATGCAGTTATTATCCTCATTTTACAAATGAGGATAATGAAACCAAGGAAATTCCTGAGGCCACATATAGTATGTAGAAAAGCCCATGCTTCAGTACCAAGATTCTTAGATTTTAGTCTGTTAACTTTGAGTTAGATTACATAACTTTGATTGGAGCCATGTTTTAACTACAAGAGTGTATAGCTATGATGGAAAGATTGACCTTTGTCAGTCATCTACAATCAGCTTTCATTATGGCATTGTCTTTTTATTAGGCTATTTCTAGGTACATTATTTAACCCTTTTTGAGCTTATACATAATGACATGCATTAACATTTTTTTAAAAGAAAGATAACTTGTTTTAGAGATAAATACTTGATTCATTGTCACTTTTTTTGCGAACTAAAATGTATATTTTTAATTACATGCAAAGATAATTTGAAAAGAGGAGAAATCTGGTCTATCGGTTTTTCAAAATCTAATTTCCCATATAGGAAAAAAGTGTCCTGCCATCATTTATTTGGACTTAAAAAGCAAAAATTTCTGTAGAAGGAGTAATGTATTTATTAAATATTTGTAAGTAAAGCTATACATTTTTTTAACTGAATAGAATTTAACAGCCTCTATTCAGTTGATTATTCAGTGCCATTTATTTATGTAGGTATTTATTTTATGTTCTGTTGAAGAACTTTTACTGAAATTACTAAGTGACATAATCTCAGTGTCCCTTGATCTTTATCTTTTAACTAGTAATTATCTTAATTGATCTAAAATTGCTGTCCTGTGTGTCAACATACTTATCACTGAAACATAACTAAACTTTACAACAAAATTTTAAAACATCCCTTCCTCACATCTGCCAGGTATTTTTCAAAAATTTCAACTCTGTGTTTCTTTCACTAGGCCATGATTTTAAAAAAACAGTAAGATTTTCTTAACCTATCAAAATTGTCTTGGCATATGAGTCATGTTTTTGCTACATTGGTGCATAAGAACTCTAAAATCTGTGTCATACTTACTGGTGATCATAGTCAGCTGATCTTTAGACTATGGATAGGGTTCATATCTTCCCCACGTGATTATAGGTTCCAGACTGAAGGAGTCCTGGCTATCTGGAACAAGTTCTCATGTTAAGTGGTGGAAGAAAAAGAGAATTGGGGGAAATATGCCCTTCCTGTTAAAGCCTCAGCTTGTATGGTACACTATCACTTCTCTTTCATTCCTTCCATTGGTCAGAGAGCTTCACTTTTCTAGTAATAGACACTTCCTGCATTCCAAGTTCCTGTATTCCAAGAATCTGTATGTGTGATTCTATTCCATCAAGGGTATAAAAGGTTCAAAACAACATATACCCACAGAGGTACAGTTCTAGAAGGACTTGTTTTTTAATTGTATAGATTACTTAAAATTTGATTTGTGAAGTTGTTTATAGGAAAGTTACCAATTCTTATGAGCAGATATTCCATTAAAATTATATCTTCTGCAAATTAATCTTATTAAAAACATGTACAAATACAGGGTTAAAAAATAATGACTGGTAATTCTACCTTGTTAATACCTAGCCTATGCATTATGGTCTGGTTTGGTTTTATGGTACTGGAGATTGAATCAAAAGCTTTTCTGTTGGCCTATATTCTCAGCCCTTTTATATATTTTACTTTGAGACAGCATCTTGATAAGTTGCTAAGTTGGTCAAGCTGGGGTCAAACTTTGATCCTCCTGCCTCAGCCTCCCAGAGTGCTGGGATTACAGACACAGGCCACCATGCTCAGCTACACTATATTTTGTAGTTTATAACATATTTTCATATTTTTTCATTAGATGTACAATAAGTTATGTGATGTGGCCCTCATTTTACACATAAGGCTATTAAAACAAAAACTATTGTGGCTTAAAAATTGTTTCAACTGCATAGAAGTGTGTTTCTGTTCCAGATTTTCAAAGACTTCAGATCTGGTTCTCTTTCCATTAACCTGTCCTGGATCTGTTCCCTCTTCTGCCCTTTCCAGATTAACGTAAATATCATTAATATTTGTATACCATTGCTAAATGGAGATGGTACTACACTTGTTACACTACCAACAAATGACCTATTCTCTGTATTTGGATTAATGCAGGGGAGTCCTAATTAGTAGTTTTTCTTCACTATCTTCCAAAATGAAGTTTAGCAGAGAAATGTATTCAAGTGCACTGTGTATTTCAGAAACATGAAAAAAATTTTTGTGGCATGCCAGTGTTTTTCAAATCAGTCAAAGTGTAACTGCCTCAGATCATAATGATTTTGTGGTATTTGAGGTTCTGAATTTGAATTTATGTGGGAAAATATTGCATCATCATTTTGCTGGAGGGGTAATTTGAAAAGCAGTGTCTACCAAGTTTAGTTAGAATGACAGTGTTGTTATACGTTCATAAAATTTATTTTAATAGAAAATGCTTTTGTTTTCCAGAAGCTTTCTAATACAACAGTTGGATTATAAGGAATCGTCTTCTAAAAAAATCCATGCCTTGTACTGAATAATATATCTTATTTGTTTACCAGATTTTTACTCTTAACTCTTGTAATAAATAGTTTTTGCAAATGTAATAAAAATCTGATCTGATTTTTGATCTATGAATTACTACTTTATTTTATAGATGTTGTTCTATTTTGTCAAATCTGTGGAGCTTGCCTGGTGTTTTTTCACTTTTCTGTTTTATGTTGTCTTTCATGATGTACAAAATTTATTCCTTTCCTCCCTATATCACCTTCTTTGTTCTGATTTCCTTCATTGTGAAATCAAAATAAAATAACTGAACAGATGATAAATTCAGTATTCCAGAAAGTTAGGTGATACTTTACAGCCCTGTTGTTGGAAAATTGTTGAATTATAACCAGCTCATTGTCTCATAGTAGTGCAAAATTACAGTACTCTCCTTGTACCCTTCTCTCTTTTTTTTCTTTCTAGATGTCATTAGCTTAATTTGAAGTTAGGCTCCACCCCTTACTGTTAGTAGTTAGTGTTTTTTTTCCTTTTGCAATTGCTGTGGGAATTTTTATTGATTATAATAAAGTTAGTGTATTTAATGAATATTTTTCCCTCTTTTAAAGACTGTGAACCAGAAGAGCTGACTGACTGGTCTATGGATGAAAAATGTTCATTTTGTAACCTACAGAGAGAAGCAGTCAGTGTAAGTTTTAGTGCCGTGAAATTATTTTTAAACTAATTACACAATGGTAACAGAATTCTCTTTTTAACTTAATTTGTCCTGAAAATTTGTGACTCGCAGTGAAAGTTTAAATACTTGATTTTGCTAAATGAAAAGAATATATCAAAGTTTATACTGGAAGTCCAACATTTAGTTTAGTTTAATTTGCAGACGAAAACCCCTAGAATTCTTTTTTGCTTATTTCATATTCCCTTGTGAATTTACTTGAGGTCATTTTGTTATTTAGGTATACAGGGTAAGATTGGAGGCCTAGCTTGGGCTGAGTCTACCCTACAGTCTGATATCTTAGGAATCTCTAGTAAGGAGATGATGTGCTACTACTTTTTAGCCTTTCACTTACTCTTGACATCTTTTAGCTTTCATAAATATTTCCTGTGTAAATGATGAAATATAATAAATACCTACTGGATACAGGATATAAACTCTACAACCAGAATCTTGTATGGTAGGATACCCTGATTTCTTATCCACTGTCATGAGAAGAAATGAGAACTTGAGAATCTGTACTGATTTTGTTCAGATTCATGGATAAACATCTGCTTTGTTGTTAAAACTCTGATAGGATTACAATACTAGCATACTGTATAGTGAATTTGTTCACTCATAGAGTTTATATTTCAGTTGCTCTTCCTTTTTTTTTTTTTTAACTGTCATTTTGCTAAGAATCAGAACATTTGGGCCTTCTTTCAGAGCTTAATTTCTTTTTTTCTTGACTCTTGTCCAAAATTTTATGCTCATTTGATATAATTTGGTATAATTTAAAAGGTAGAAAAATGACAATTTAGAGAATTGATTAATTTAGAAAATTAATTTTTGCGATTTTTAAGAAATTTTATGTTTAAATAAAAAGTGATTTGGTATGTTGCTTTTTTATACTTTTAGGATTGTATACCATCTCTTGATTCTTCACAGTCAACACCAACAGAGGAGCTATCATCTCAGGGCCAGTCCAACACTGATAAGATTGAATGCCAAGCAGAAAATTATCTAAATGCACTCTTTCGAAAGAAAGGTAATACACTGGTATACTTTGTCATTTGAATTTTGCAGTAGGGACTTTAAATATTTGAATTTTTCCTCAGACAAGACCTGTATATATATCAGTTGAGTTTTTTAATATGTCAGTCCCTACTGTATTCTTAATTCATTCTGTACCTATACTTTTTGGTCATACTTTTAGGAACAGTAGGATTCCAAATCAGTGTAGTGCTAGTCTTGTATTTAGGCATTCCTTTTTGGCATCCTGTCCTCAGATCTCTTCCTGACTTCATATTTTTCCTCCTTTACTGTAGGTACCTTTTAATATATTGTTGTGCTTCTGGATTTCCTTATTTTATTGCTATTCTCAAGGCTTCAAGAGTTGAATGTTCAATAAGTTACAGGTGTATTATATCACAAACTTGTCCTTAAATATCAGCCATGTTGGAATATGTTTGCTGGCACACTAGTTCAGTAATTTATTTGTTAGCTTGGATATGCATTCTTGACATTAAGTTAATTTTTTTTACTTATCTGCTTAAACTGTTGAAATCAAATTCACTTTGTTTTACTTGTTCTCTTGACAAACATCCATCGGGCAAAAGTGGTATTTATACTTAGTGTTACTTTGTTATACCTAGTGGTATTTTAGTTACTTGGGAAAAATGTAGAACCTTCCACTTTTTTTTTTAGCCATTCCTGTAGTAGTACCATATCCTTTTTTTTTTTTTTTTTTCACCCTAAGGATCTTTGGAGTAAGTTATGGTGTCTGTTGGTCAGCATAGTGGTATCCCTTAGCTTCTTGAGATTACGAAAACATTATATTGTCATATAGGTGGTGGCTCTATTTTATTCTTTGAAATTAGATGCCATCAAATATTTTGTATTAAATTGATAACTTTTATGTTTTAATCAATAATGTTGAAAATATTCTTCACCTTTGAGAATCTTTTCTTTAGTGTTAAGGAATATGAGTTCTTTCATGTGTTGAAATACATGAGTACCCTTAATAGAATCATTAGTATAATTCAAAGGCCTAAAGTTAAGTATTTTTTTAAGTGCAAGAGACTATAAACTTTTTCCTATGTGTTATTAAAGTATTTAGTGTTGGGAAATTTGTGTTATCTTTAGAAAACAAATTATTTTCAAAAATTTCGATTTGAACCAATATTAAAAACATCTTACACAATTTAAGATTTTAGAACATTGTTAGGAAAGTTTTATTCTGTCACTATATTTTTCAGACTTATATCACTAAGTAAACTGGAAGAAATACATTTACACATATGCACATAGTAAGTTTTGTTTACCTTGGAACTCATCCCTCAGTCTCCTGTTACTTTGAGTTGTTTTTTAATAGTAGTAACTAGAATTATCAGTAATAATTACCTTTAATTTTTGATAGTATGGAGTTAGCCTGTGCGCCGTTTCCCTGTTAAGAGTAATCAGTAAAAACTTGGTACTATTTCAGCTGATTGAAGCATCTGAGTGTCCAAGAGATCTCCTACCAATGGTTGGGTGAGTGTTGTTGGATATTTAGTGACCTCTTCATTTGAAGATTTCTTGGTTTTCTTGATGATCCTTTGAAGATTGAAGAGTTTTTAAATTAAAGATTCCTTGATGTTTTTACTTTATTTCAGGGCCTTGTTCATTCTTTTATTTGTAGTTCATCTTTACTTTGCAGATTTAGTTAAAAAGAGTTTTCCTATTATGTTACATGGAGTTTTCACGCACATGTTCACACATGTGTGCATGCTTGTTTGTGGTGCTGGGGATTAAACTCAGGGATTCTCTCATGCTAGGCAAGCACTTTATTTTTTACCCATATCCTCAGACTTTTACCTTTTTTTTTTTTTTAATACTGTTGTTTATTTTTTTGATAGAATCGTAGAGATTTCCAATATGGTCTGACCAGGATGGGGCTAGAAGATGCTAACACTGTCTTTCAAATGGTCTTAACTCCATTACCTGGTTTGTTTATTGTTTATCTTTTGAGTTCTACGCAAACTGTATCCAACTCTCCTTTGAAATAAAAGGCAAGAAATATGTTTTTAAAGACAAGATATTCCTGAATCTTTATAGAGTATCAGATAAAATACTAACCATCTTGTTGATGAGGTTTTGCATTCTGAAATTTTCCCAAATTCATTCATTTTTAGGAATTTTGGATAAACCTTCTGATATCGTATTTAGCTTGTTTATTGTGTTTCCAAACTTAAGTTTTTTGAGATTCTGCTGATAATAAATATAAACCATTGTTATTAAGAATGTTCCTACCTGGAATAATGATAATGATTGGTATCACAAATAATGGTTAAGCACTAAGACCTTTTTTATGCTTTACCTCATTTAGCTCTAAAACAATATTTAGAGGTAGGCATTGTTACTGTCCTATTAACTGGTAGAGGCAATGAAGTTTAATGAAATTAAATTCTGTGGCATGTCTTTTAATTCTGTCTTACAAACATTTGAAGAAGAAATTAAGATGAAAGTTATTCTGTGTAAGGAGCACCAATTTTTTTTAAATTCTAAGTAGATAACAGTTCCCATTCTCCACTATTTAGCAGCATAGAATAAGGACTATTTTATTTGGATTAGGCAGAATAGAGAGAACTTGTGAGATAACTTGTATATTTCCCATGACTTTCTTCCTTTACTAGAACTGCTATATTTTTCTCTTTTTCAGTGATTAGTTCTCATATAGTAGTATTTAAGAACAGATAAAGTTTGGGAATGTCCCCGGCCTTAACCTTTGGAATGGCGGAAGTTTAAAGACAACTCAGACAATCCATTGTAATTAGTCAAAAAATACTCTGTCAGGGTTGAATATATAAAACAGGGAAGGAAGGTTCTGTGAAGTTTGAACTAGATTTGTATATTCTGTACTTCAGGAAATGTTTCAAGATTGATTCCTTTCAGGGGTTAACCCTAAAATAGAGTACTAAAATAGAATGAAATCTCTATGATAATAAGGATTTCGCTTTGTTTACTGCAGAATCCTCAGTATCTAGGACAGTGTGTGTCCTCAGTAAATATTTCTTGAATGAATTAATTATTACTAAGATAACCTATATCTAGTTATCTTTCAGTTTCTCCAACTATGCAGGGTTATTAGTATTTTGTGCTTCTTTCTTTTTTTGGTACCGGGGATCCAACTCAGGTCCTTGCACTTGCACAGCAGGCGGCGAAACCACTGAGCTAAATCCCTGCCCCTGTGCTTCTTTTTTAAAAAGCAAGTTATTTAGCATATACATGTAGTATACTTCTCTTACATTGTACTTAAGGATTGCTATATGTAATATAAATATCAATCGATATGTTTTGAATATGGATTAGCATAGGCTTATGAATATAAAATACTTTATACAAAGTTATCTCCATGAAATGCAAACTAGTTTATTTTGGCTCATAGCTTTGCCTTCTCTTTCACCTGAAATATGTAAGTAACTGATTTGTGATTAAGGGAGATATCTCACTTTATTAAATTAAAGCTACTGGTCTTGACTGAATTGAACAGATATGTATACTAAATATATAATAAAGTAAAACTGTTCTTTGTCAGTATTTTTCCTGCTTTATGTTTTACTTTTGTTTACCTTTAGCAATCAGGTAGCTATTATTCTGACAAGGTATTATGTTTTGTTTTGTTTTTTTCCCCAAAGATATTGATGGATTTGATGCAGTTATTTGAAACCTTTTATTAATCAGCCCTTTCCCCTTAAATTGATAGCTTGTATTTGTAAAGTTTTCCATCCCTTTTCTGAACACAGGTTTTTTTTCTATTCAAACTCTTGATGTTTAAGCATTATGCTATAGAATTAAATAAATATTAATTCAGTTCATTGACCAACCTTTTTGTGACTGATGATGAAATATTTATCAGAAGTAGACAGTGTTAACAGTGTTAATCTTTTTTATTGCTTTTTTCTAAATACAGAGACCAATAAATGGCTGTATAAATTTGATAAGATTCTTTCAGGCCTTAATGTCTCCTTCCACATTTCTTTGTTTGTAATATCATTATGATCATACTTTGAATTTCCCTTTTGTGGGTATCCCTTTTATAACTCTTGGATCTGTGTGTTTGTACAATTAAAATAATTCACATACCATTATGAGTTGAGTTCAAGAATATTAATGAAAAAACTTTCAACTTGTTTTACCATGTACCTATAGGTTACTAATCAAATTCTAAAAATACACTTTAGATTAAAATTGAATTTAAGACTTTTTGTATTTCTGATAAGATCACCCTTTCATTTTAGCACCAGAAGAGATTAAAAAGAATTAAAGGAAAACTTCCAAGTCTTAATTATCACTCAGTTTCTTACATGCCATAGACTTCTTTATTCTTCTGATTTGACCCAGTCTTCTGCCCCTCTGCATACACCCATATCCTCTCTACTGTGGCTTCAGGAACTTATGATTTTTCTTTAGCAAAATCCCTTAATCCCTTAAAAGTCTCTTAATAATCCTTTACTTATGCTACTATTGAAACCTATATATTATAAAAGATATTTCTGTATCCATCTCACTTGCTGTTTGTTTTTAATTCCTTGTTTTATGTAGCAGTGATAAAACTGGCAGGCATCCTCTAAGATCTTTATAGTGGTTTCCCAGTCATTTATTTGTCCTCCTCACTCAAAACCCTGAGCTCCTTCAGTATTGCCATGTTGCAGACCTCTAACCAGCCTTTTCACTTTCTTCCTCCTAAATATATTCTCATCAGAGTTCATGGTGACTTTAAATTTTATATAGCTGTTACATCTAGCACCTGGTCTTTTGGTTACTTGTCTTCTTTATAGCCAATGTTTTCCTCTGGTCTACTCTGACCACCTTTTCCCTTGATCATCCTTAGACCTTTACTTCTTCCCAAATCTAATTTTACCCATGCTTTTTCTGACTACCATCATAATTCAATACGTCCATTTTTTTTTTCTTCATTGCAACCTTTAATCTTTTTGACCACATTGTTTTTCGTTATTGTCTCCTTATGACTTTACTTCTTTCTTTACTCAGCTCATATACTGTACTTGATCACTGTGATCACTTTACATGTAATGAAAAGTTATGTTTTTTCTCTCTCCATTTTTTCATATTTGCCTCTCAGAACCCTACCCGTATTTTAATCCAGTTCCCATTTATTATATACTTGCCCCGTAAGAGCAGAAATTTACCAGTGTAAAACACTCAATCATAATGACTTCCTAAGTCTGACTTATCTTGCCAATTTCCTGTCTTATAGGCATTTTATACATCTCTCCCTTTAAGCCTCCAAAAACCAAAAATTCCATCTCCTTTTTTAGTACAGTTACCTTCTGTTATTTAATTTATTGTCTGTCTCTTTCTAGATTATAAGTGTTTTGAAAAGTTGACATTTTTAATTTTATTTAATGTTTCAAGGACCAAGTGTACAGTAGGTGTTTAATAAATATTTGTGATTGTGTATACTTTTACCATCTGCACACCTCACCTTCTCTTTTCAACACTTCTAGACTTTCTTTCCTTCCATACCGCTAAAATTTGTTTTCAGTTTCATTGATGTTCAAAGTATCCATCTTATTCAGCCATCCAGCATCATTTGAAAGAGTTAATAACTTTCTTTCTTTGGTTTTGAGAAATTGTATCATTCTGATTTTTTTTCTCCTTTCTCATAAATATTCCCTCACATTGCTTCTTGTTCATTCTTGTCTCTCCTGATCTTTAAATGTTAGAGGTATAAGAGTCAGTCCTCAACTGCCTTCCTTTCAAGATATACCTTCATTTACTTGATGATCTCATTCAGTCCACTGACTTTGGTTATCATGTGTATGATGATACTTAAATATTAAATGTAATCCTGACCTTTTCTTCACTTTATGTTCTTATTTCTACTTGATTTTTTTTGTTAAAATGTCTAATAGACATGTAAGAATTACGTGTCTAAAACAGAATATTTGACTTTAATCCCTTTCCCTACTTCAACCTTTCCCATATTAGTAAAAAGTGTCACTTGTGACCCAGTCAGTCAGGCCCAAAAGCTAGGACCCTTTATTGATTTCTCAGTATCTTTTATACCCCACATCTAACCTGGCATCCAGCCTCTACTTTTAAATCTATCCTAAATCTGACATGTGTCATCATTTCCATTGCTAATACCCTAATCTAAGGCCCATGATGTCTGGCTTATACTACTGCAAAGACTCCTGTGTGGTCTTTCTATTTCTACTTTTCCAATCTAGTTCTGCTTCTTCTTTGACCACATTTTTCATTATTCTTTCTCTTGAAGATATACCGGCATTTTGCTTTCCTGCAAATGTGTCATCTTTATTCTTATCTCAGGGGCTTGTAACTTGCTGTTACCTTTGCCTGGAATCTTGTTTCCACCAGTGAGCAATATTCATTCCTTCATGTCATCAGATATTACTTCTGTCCTGACCATGCTGTGCCCTAACCATCCTATTTATGACAACTTATTTACTCATTCTCTTTTTCTTTTATTGTACTTTACTTTGCTTTTTATTTTTGTGTTTTTGTCTTCCTGTCCCCCTTTTAAAATCTGTTCATCTTCCTCTTCTAGAATAGAAGAACCAATTAGGAACAGATTTCTGTCTGTTTTGATATGTCCCTACTACCTAGAATAGTAATTGGTATAATTAATTCTCAGTATGTTAACAGTGTATTTAAACCTTTTAGAAAATGAATGTTTTAAAATTTAAAAGCAGTGGGGGTTTTTTTGTTTTTTTTTAAAGCAGTGTTTTAAAATCATGTTTGTATGTCCACAGTTTTTTTTTTCAATGTTACTCGTTGCTACTAGCACTCAGTGCTTACTAGAGAAACAGATTTAATGCAGGATATACAGATATATAAGAATTTTCAAGATTGGTTTGCAATGGTTACCTGCAGAGTCAGGTATGGAAAAAGTGCAGAAGGGCTATCTATACACTGGAGATCCCAAATCTCCAGTTGAAGGCCTGGGGCTCACTGTAGTGTCCCATGAGAGTCTGTATCAGGAGGCTAAATGGTCTGTGATGGAAAGCTGAAGGCTTTGTGCTGGAGGCCGAAGAGTTTGCGCTAGAAGTTAAGAGACAAAGTCCAAGGTAAAGGTGGAGGCTGGAGTTCCTGCAAGGAAAAAGAAGCATGCCTTCCTTTTCCATTTCCCTTTTATTCCATTCAGGCAACAAGCTTATTGGTACTCACACCTAGGGTAGGTGTTCTAACTTCAGTTAATCCTTTCAACCATACCCAGAATTATGCTGATCCAATTTAATTGGGCGTTTCTTACTCAGGTTGACACAGTCAGTTAACTGTCGCAATCCACTCCTTGTCAACTTGACAGCCAGACTATTTCCTTAAATTGTAGTCTAAATACAAAGACAAGTTCATAATTACACCCAACATGTTACAAATATCCTGGATACAATTGGAAATACGGTACTTCCTCCCAGAGCAGAAGGCAAGTTTTCTTTGGGTGATGCTTACTCCTAACATTTCACAATTAAACATAGGTTTAACAATACTTAAAAACCAATATTAAGTCCATCAACATTATATTACATAGGAAGCATATTAGGAGAGAACTAATCATTGCTGAAGCTGATCACAGGGTTGCAGCTGGTATTTAGAACTATTTTCTTCTACTACTCATGCTGTATTCCCTGCACCTCAGCAGGTCTTGGTTCTTTTCCTGGTGGGGTAACCCATACGTTCATTCCTGAATGTTCTG